>NC_136006.1:18457678-18757678 GCF_048128805.1 Centroberyx gerrardi | reverse complement strand
GGAGGGGGGGAGATTTTGAGTATAAGTATGATAAACACTACATTCAGTCTTGATAACATACTGGTTCAAATATAAAATATGAATATCTTACATGTGTTGTATATATATATATATTTATATGTATAGAATTAAGAAAAGATCATTTCTCTAATTCTTAAGTCTTTCCTCAGATAAATATTTCAGTAACATCCCATGGTGCCGATGGCTACTGGTTCACCTTGCTAGCGCACTTTCAACTCTTAAGTAACTACAAACAGCACTAAAACAGGACTGAGTCCTTAGGCCTTTCATGGCCTGAAAGACAGGGAAACCAGCAAAATGAGCAGCGAGACACCTGCCTAGCTGCAAAGAGAAAGGCTATTACTTTGGCAAGAAGGATCTCAAAATAATATTTAAACCTGGAAATACCCCATAAATAGTAGTACTAGAAAATAGCAGTAGTAGGTTGTCCTATTATCATGTATGGTTCATCATTATAAATTTTGAAATGGCAAGCCAGACAGTACTTGTACATTCTACACTGTTCAGTACACAGAAATTCCTAATAGTGAACCTTGTGTTTAAGTGCTGCTGAGGTATATTCAGTCAAAAGTAATTCATCAAGAGAAAGAAGTACATAAAAGGATAACATGGACAAATTTCACTGCTTATAGTCTCAGTGATTTAACAACCACTGTGGTTATTAATTTTGTTACTTTGGAAGTCGTAGAACAATGCTACTTTTGTGTGGGGTTGCTTAGCGCAGGGCAGTTGAATGGGTACCACATGGTCTACATTACTTAGCCCAACACGTTAGGTAAGGTCATTTGGCAGGTCCAAAACTAGCTCACATCCAGAATTGAGCAACAGCATTTTGTTACATGCTGGTTTAAATGGGTGGCACTAAACTTAAATGACAGGAGGAGGGTGGTACGTTATCTGATGACCAGATCTACGCATTTAAATAGTTGAACCCTCCAGAGGAGAGGGGGTAAACCACAAAACCTGAATTTCACAGGATGTAGTCATAAAGCTATAGGAAAGCATGCAGGCCTCTCAACAGCTCAACTCTATCAGGAGCTTACAGCAGCAAGTTGTTAAAGCTAAGTTTGTGTGATCCTTATCCAGCAGCACCAAATCAGGAATGAATAAGGTATTGACAGAGGTGGGAGTAGAAGAAAAGAATTTGTCAGCAGTGTGGAGAGTGGTGATCATGTGAACGGCAACTTGCGTGCTCGCACAGGCACAGCAACTAGTGAGAAAAACCACTTTGGTTCAAGCTTTTGTTTTATGGCTGAATATTAGTAGAAAACCAAAAAACAGACATCTCTCCCATATAGACAACAGTCCAAAACTGCTACCAAACTGGCCAAAACTATTTGAAAGGATCAAAACAAACCATCAAATGGCTTGGAGAAAACCTTGCAGGAAAACAGGATAAAGCCTTAAGGGCAAGGCCCCAGTGATATAACCAATTCAAACACAGCTAAATTGTATTAACTATAGGAAAGGAAACTACCTTCTCATGCCCCAACCTGCCAATCCCTTTCTTTTTGGTCACTTGTGCTGCCAATTAAAAGCTGACTTAGGAGACACTTTATCAAATTAAAAAAAAGTTTCTTTGGAAAATGATCATCAAAATATTGCATTTCTATATTCTTGTTGACTATGAAGAGAGATTTTGTACTCATAAATATATTGACTAGGCTAAGCTACACTGACTATACACAGCAATTGTTTTAACAAATATTTTTGGTATATCTTGAAGTAAGCCAGTCAAATGACTGCAGACAGATTAAAAAAATAAAATAAAATAAAAACAAGACAGAATTTCATTCCTCCCAAAACAGGCAGACTGCAGCTCATCAATCCAGTTTTTTTTGGTACAGATACTGTGCACAAGTAGATACGACGGTACTTCAAAAAGAACAGACAATAACTCCATCAAGCCAATGCCATCATACAGTTGGTATGATGACCGTGAGCCCAAAATAACACAAACAAAAAGAGAGACCAGTCAGCCGCAGAGCTGAGTAGATCCTACGTTACTGAACTCTCAGCATCTGCCTGAGCTGTAGAGAACACCTATTCAGACACATGCCGACTTTCTGACCCCTGAATCCAAACATACTGTACATCTTTCCATTGAATATCACCATCCAGACAAAAAAAAAAAAAAACACTCTTAATCGGACACGGGACTGCACGTCTGCAGCTCCTTTTAAAGCTCTCAACGTAATGATTTCAGTCATTTCCTATCAGTGTCTATGGTCCGCGCCTAGACTTTTACAAAAGCTCCGTGGCCACTTTGCCACTGCTGCAAAATGTAAAACTCAGTGTTTCCAGACAGAGAGACCCAGAGAGACACATCTGGTCCCTCTGGCCCTTAAAGCAATGATAACCTTTATATCGGCCACTTATTACTTGTTTTTAAAGCCTTATAACCACGATTAAAAATTGATATAGGAGTTAAATCTTAACTTAATATTAGACTTACAAAGTTCTGAAAATGTCAATAAGTACAGACAGTAAAGAAAATAAAACAAAAAAAGTCTCTAAAATATAACTTTGATATGACTTATGTCAAGGCCTGTCCAACAGAACCCAAAAGAGATAATTATAGATAGGGGTGACACACAAATCCCCATTAGTGATGATGAATATTGTGAAATTAGTAGTAAATCAGTTTGGTTTGAACGTTATAAAAGCAAAATCCTAAACTTTTTTGGTTAGAAGTATTTCAGAGGAAATTCTGACCTGGAAATAGGAGGATATATACACAAAATGTGAAGTGGGAAAAACAAACGGCTTGATGGTACCATGGTTATTTTCTTCCTGGACACTTGTCAAGGTTCATGAGGAGCGGCAGGCCAACAACAGAACCAGTCTGGCTACTGTTTGTGACACTGTAGCAAACAAAAAACATCCAAGAATCAGAAACTCATTTAGTAGAGAGAAAAAGACGGGAAACAAACTACAAAAGAAAAGTCAAACCCAGCCTCATTAGAGGAGGATTTCTTTTTGGTGGCAGCAAAAGGATTAAATAATGATAGATAAAGGGGAAAAAAAGGTGGGGTGGGGGGTAGGGGTCGGGGGTGAGTGAAGCACATAGCCTATATCAAACAACCTCCCTATTCCCTATATGGTGTGTTAACAGTAGTGCACGATATAAGAAATAGGGCGTCATTTGGGCTTTGGCCTGATCAGCTTCACTGAGCCTTGGAGGCAGTGGTAATGGTGGAGGCCGACACAGGCACAGCAGCTGTGGTGACTTGATGATGGGCGTCAGCAGTGAGCTGCAGCGCCCCTGCCGCCGCCGCCGCGCCCGCCGACACCAGACTGACGGGGTTGCTGGTGAGCAGCGACAGGTTCTGGGGGTTCAGGAAGAGGGGCGCAGTCACCAGGTTGGGCGTGTTGCCAGCAGACGTGTTCGCAAACAGCAGGTTACCGCCGTCCAGAGAAGTGATGGGGAGCGTGCCGCCCGACGCGAGAGCTGGTGAAGAAAGAAGATAAACAGAAGTAGTTGATGAAGGGCAACTAGATGGCTGACAGTGAGGATCAGCTCAATGTAACTATGTAACTGGATTTGTATATTATCTAGGACTACAAAAAGTGTTATATCTACAGTCGTGAAATAGATGCACTAGCCATCCTACACACCTTGGATGGTGGCCAGGGTGCTGTTGCTCATGAGGGCAGGACTCAGCGCACTGCCTAGGCCGCCGGGTGTGAGACTCAGTAGGGCACCCCTGGACACACACATACAGTCGGACATGATGAGACAGATCAACAGAGAAGGAACCTGAACACTTGAGTGAAATCCATAAAAGAGATAATTAATGGCCCAGTTTAGAGGCGGCCAATACTAACCCTGGAGCGAACTGGGAGGAGGCCATCAATCCTGGGTTGAGCCCGGCAGCAGCAGCCATTGCGGCAAAGCTGGCGCTGGTGGGCAACTGGGCAGCACTCTGCAGCGCTGCGGACAGCCCCGGCGACGCCACCATCACCTGACCCGTCCCTAAAGTGGTGGCTAGAGATGTCGGGGCCTGGGTGACAATGGCTTGCATATGGGAGGCAGCTTTGCTAGTCTCTGCGGATGTGGACTGAATAGTCGTCAGCGACGGGCTTAAAGATGGAGAGCTTGTTGCTGCGGTAATCATAGGCGTAGTGGAGATGACGGATGGCGTGTTTGTCACTCCAACAGTTGTGCCTTTGGGGGTGGGGGTGGGGGGCAACAGGGAACATTTTTGAAAACATAAGTTAACCTCAAATTCTACCAGTAAATGTGATACACATACACTCATTGAGGCAGACATACATGTGCACAGACAAGCAAACACACACCTGTGAAAGACAAGCTGGAGACGCTGGTGCTGGTGAGAGGCATCACTGGGTTTACAGTCAGAGTGGTGGGTGTGATGGTTGGACTGCTCACAAGGCTTGCTGTGCTGGCCACCTGGACAATGGAAGAAGAGGGAGGATTGAATGGGATATAAACAAAAATACAATTTACAGTCATATATCTTGACAAAAGTTAAATATTAAATATCCAATTAAGAGATATTGTTAAACTGCAACACCTACTGGAACTGTTCCTGCTCTCACAACCAAAATTATCCCCACATCTACAAAAAAACATTCTACAGGTGCACCGTTTGTGTGTGTGTGTGTCCATCCTTACCAGAGGGCTACTGGGGGTGAAGATGGTTTTGATGGGGGTGCTGCCTCCAGTGTTGCCACTGCTGGGGGGGTTAATCCTCTTCTCTTTCTGCCGGCGATTGCAGAACCAGACCCGAATCACCTCCTTCTCCATGTTGAGCTGGTCGGCGATCATGGTGATCTCTTCAGAGGTAGGTTTTTGGTTCTGCTTAAAGAGGGCAAAGAAGCCAGAGATTCCATTTCAGCACCGGGTAGTCAACTTCATTTGCTGGATAACATATATTACCCCAACACAACACACTGTAGACAAAAGAGACACCTGAGACGCAGCTAAAATATATCATTGGGCCACTGGAATAAAATGTAATAAAAGTATTCTAAAGCCAAATATACTTTGTTTTTGAATTTCAATATCAGACTGGCCATTTTGATCAAATATAGATTTCTTAATATAAAGGATGTCTTTTCTGGGTGAGCTGAGATGTTTTTGAAACGCTAACTGAATAAGTAAATATATGGCGTAGTAGAATTTTCTGCTAGCACAAGACGGAATGGGACTGGAAGATAACAGATTATGGAAGCAGCCCAAATTTGCTCATTTACAAAATCAAATTGGCTTATCATAGGAGGCCTATTCCCAATCTCATTTAGAGTGAATATCTGCACTAAAACAATAACTGAAATTGAAAAGCAGTCCAGTGTCATTAAGCTCTAAATTTGGCTATTGCGCTGTGATGTGGCTTCTATCAAAAGATGCGGCAGGTTGGCCTACTGGTCGGACCACTCAGAGGACCCGGGTTCACCCCTGTGTGTCGGTAAGCATCCGCCCTACTGAAGTGTCCTTGAGCAAGACAATGAATCCACACCAGCTCCAAGGGTGCTGCTCTGTAGCTGACCCTGCACCCTGACCTCCATGTGGAGATGGGCAAGCAAAAAGACAATTTCCCTACCCAATAGGGATGGGACGATAAATCAAAAGTCAATATATTGCAATACGAAAATGTAACAATACAAATCGTGGGGCAGAAAAATGAATCGTGACATTTTATTCTGCTGTAGTAATTACAAATGAGGCAGCTTGCCCATCACAATATTACAATGCTCTCCATCCAAATTATATAATTTTTACTTTGTAATGACATTTCTAAATAGTTGTTTACATTCTAGCAAGCCAAAGCCATTGCTAGAAAGATTTGTGTCTCAGAAATAAACATAATTCTGCAGTCATACTTTATTTATTACATCGTATCATGGTTTTATCGAATTGTGAACCCCGTATCGTGTATCAAATCGTACCCATCCCTACTACTCAATATTATTACTTCCAGAAAGTGAGTCTCTCACCTCCAGAAAGCTCTTTTCTAAGGCCACTCGGATGTTGGTCTCAATACTGGTCCTCTTCTTGCGTCGGCGGTTGAGCCCCTCTATGCCCATGGGGGATCCCAGGGCACTGGGGCTGGACAGGGCCTGGTCAGACGTCAGGTTCTCTGCACAAACAGCACCGACACAAGAGAAGGGGAGAGAGGTAAAGACGAGGTACTGCGTAGACACACAACGCCTGCCCATGCCACCATTGCCCATAACACGAGACAAGTAAAGACTTGACAAAAGCTGCCTCTCAGCTCAGGGACAAACCTGCATCGTTGAGCCACTTCTCCAGCAATGGCTTGAGTTTGCACATGTTCTTAAAGCTCAGATTCAAGGCCTCAAAGCGAGAGATGGTAGTCTGGCTGAAGTCATTCCCATACAGCTTCCCCATGGCCAGGCCAACGTCACCCTGGAGAGAGGGAGGGAGAAAGAATGGAGAGGTAGAGAAATATGAGTAAGTAAGCAGCAGCTCTGCCATCATGACATTCAATTAATTTTTATCTGGTTCTGGATATGAAAGTGTTGCAGGCAAAAACTTAAACAAGCCCTTTTTTTAAGCTCCATTTCACCACACACAAACACACACCTTATAATACAAGTAGCTAATGATGAATATTTGCACTTCTGGGCACATTTGTGTACATATGTTACTTTTATCTATAAATCTGTTAATGTGACTTGTTAACAATGCATATTTGCACATATTTGTAAATCTGACTATGTAAATATCCGTCGATGCACATTTGCAAATTTTTTTTTACAGATTTACAAATTTGACTATCAACCTGAGGATCAATGAACTTTATCCTATCTTACACACACCTGTGTGAAGCCCAGTTTGATACGTCTCTGTTTGAAGGTCTTGGCAAACTGCTCCAGCTCCTCCAGATCACTGGGCTCCTCCAAAGTGGGGGTATCCAGCCGCTTGGGTGGTGTCTGACTGTGGGGCAGGGACTGGATGGGCGTGGCTGCTATCGTGCGGGTTGGGGTTGCAGGCTGCAGAGGAAGGCAAGATATACAATTGATTATTATTATTATTATTATAATTATTATTATTAGCAGCAGCAGAGTTTGCAAAGTGCTTTACAAAAAGGCATAAAATCAAAAATAATAAAAATGGAGAAATGCGTTCAAAAGAAGTGGGTAAAAAAATAAATAAAAACAGAAAACCGAACAAGATTAAAAAGTGGTAAACAAAAAATGAATAAAGCAAGTCTATATAAATGTGTCTTGCAAAGTGATGTAAAAGATGATACTGATGTAAAAAAAAAACATTAAAAGATGATTTATGCTAACTTATTCAAACAGCCTGCCTTAGATGAGAGGTACTTTTTGCACAGTTTCAAAGAAGAATTGCGTGCATCATTACTGACCTGAGTTGCAAGGGTGATGCTTGGTTGAGTCGGCAGGAGGTTGGCTTGGCTTTGAGGTAGTTGAGTTAGAAGACTCTGGGCTTGCAAAAGGCCTAGAAATGGGGGAAAGAAGAGGAGGGAAAGAGAAAAGTCACATAACAGTTCAACACTTCTTCTCTTAACTGTGCATGCAAAGGAAACACTGCTGGCCCTGTATGGGCAGTACGTACTCTGTTGGCCCTGCGGCGTCTGTGAGATGATGAACTGAGCGGGCTGCAGTGGCGTGGCGATGTGGTGGCCGGGCTGCACCAGAACAAATTGGGGCAGACTCAGATTCTGCTGCTGTAGCTGCTGCAGCTGCTGGATGAAGAGATGAATGAGAAATGAGAAATGATCATTAGAAACATATGAAGAAATAAGTTGTCTATACTGTATACCCTGCTACGACGTAACATTGCTATGGTTTTACCTGACATCAAACCAACATAAGTCAGTTGTTATAGAATTATGCATTGATGTGCAACTTCACTTTACATTTGTAACTATAACTGTTACATTTGTAACAGCATCAGCTACTCAGAAACCTAACTAGAGTCATTTATCACATTTCCATATCAATTAGTGAACAGCTGCCTCATATTGCCTCCAGGAACACAGTCAGCAGCTGAGTCAAGCAGCCAGTTAGAAAGGATAAGACCGAGGACAGGCAATTTCACCTTCAGAATAAAGGCACTTTTGGAAAAAATGTTTTGTTGTGCATAAAACATTTTGGAAAGTAACAAATTGTTGTCTTCATTTACTACAGACTCCTCGCCAAATGTTTATTTTCACTTTGGCACTTTGTATTACTCACAAAATGATGTACGTCCATCAATAAGAGTTTTATTTTGAAAAGTGTGACTCCTATTTCTTTTATTCTGGCTTGACACTGGAACAAGTTAGTTCACTTAACACTGAATCTAACCCTGCCCTGGAAGGCTACTACAATGCAAAAATATTCACAATACTAACAATACTGGGTCAATTGCCCTGTCTTGATCTGCATCTTCATCTACAGTAGGTAAGTTCAATCAAAGGAGGAAATTAAGGATATACCAGGAAATTATTACTATTATACCAAGTGTTGTGTAGCTTTGGTATTCTCATAGGGTTTGTTCATAATTTGAAGTTAACCTGAACACCTAGCCTATGTCGCCAGATGGCAATTTGATGACCAACAGGTAAAGTTAGGTATGTACCATCAGAGCACATAACTACAACGTTGTGGGTTGGTAAGTCTGACATGGGAGTGGAGGTGATAAAATTACCACCATAAGACGTAGCCACACAGTCGTCATTTGTTAAGTCATTAAGTTACCAAAAAGGTCTGATAAGTCCATTACATATGCGTTGGCTGGGTATGTGTATGTATATCATTGTGCCTGCAAGTTTCATCAAGTTAACTTTTTAAGACATTTTTAATGCCAGTTAGAATGAAATATAAGGCCAATTTCACTACTGAAATGAACATGAAAATAACTGTGGACCTATGATAAATGATAAATAGGTCTGCATGACTGGGCTGATTTCTCACCAGGAAACAGAGTACCAAGAGCCTGAAAGATTTTCAAGACCCCTATAACTGAAATGAATACTCAAAAAGTCATCTGTATTCAAAACTTGTTAATGTTTTGCATTTAGATAATATATAGTTTAAGAATTTTTTTAATTTTTTCAGGACCTGCAGACACCCTGGTGTATGCGCGAGTGTGAGTGTGTGTATGTGAGAGTGGGTCTTACGGAGGTGATCTGGATGGGCTGTGACAGGGGCAGCTGGGTGATGGGGGTGGCTGCAGAGGCTGAGATGCTGGCCCCAGTGGTGCTGTTCTGCTGGCTGGCTGAGTGCTGCACGGCCGCAGCCAGGAGCTGAGCCTGGGCCTGCTGGATCAACAGCTGCTGCTGCGCTGGGGTCAGGGTCAGCTGAAGAGGCAAAAGGGAGGGACGGAGGAAGACAGTAGGCACAGGAGGTGGCAGAGAGACAGCGAGAGAGAGACAGGAGTGAGAAAGAGGATAAAAATTGTTTCTACAACTCAGTGTTGTTTTAAGGTGTCATCACACAGATTATATGAGTCAGTGTTGTCACGATACCAGGCTTTTGCCTTCGATACCAATACCAAGTTTAATATCTAAAACTTGATCCTACTATAATACACATCACACTAGAAAAACATCAAGTAACGAGTTACCAGATTTGACTAGGAAAGCTTAGTAGCAACTTTTTCACAGAGGTTTTGATATGTTGGTTGGGTGTCTGTCTTTATCGGCTCTGTAAGCTAGATAGTTTCATTGTCTCCTCCTGAAACCAGTTTTGTCAACAAGTTTAGGTGGACTTGGATTCAGTTTTAGGACGTGGTGGTCTGTATAACTGTTGCCGCCAGTTGTTTGACTGCTGCAGTCCACTGTCAAAGCCAGACTGCAGCTCTGTCTTTTCCAGTTCCTCTTCTTTTTCTTCTAATTATTCCAGTCTGCATGTATACACCCTCTGAGATGACGTTGAAGTGGAATTTCATCTTGCAGAACACATTTGGTCCTAGTATTGAATGTTTATGAATTTTTATATCGAATTCAATCTTTAGCAAAGGTATCGAAGTAGTATTGAAATTTTGGTTATCGTGGCAACACTAGTATGAGTCCAGACAGGCAAATGGAGGGAAGACACATGCGACTGAGCCAGGCACAAGTGCAAATGAGCATGTTGATGTCATGTACAAACTCAAGTCCACATGCATGACAAACATTCACACCCGCGCAGCACAAGTGCAGCCAAAGACATTCAACCTCGTCTTCACGACTTCAATATGAGCCCAGCTGTAGATGGAAGAACACAGATATGAAATCCGGGCAATGTGTCATGTGGTTGGCCTGACTGCGAGCGTGCAGCGACACACCGAGGCTATGCCCAAACACACCGCTCCATTTCTGCTATGGAAGAATTTGGACATAGCCTGACAACCACTGGGATAAACAGGCAGACAGGCAGATGAGAAAAGAGCCTTAGCCAATGAATCAGGGCGAGAGATCATTTCATCACCCAGATTTTCACCCAGGATGGATGAGGTCAAGATGTCATCCCAGATTTGTGGCTAGGGCCAAGTTCTAACTCAAAGCAGGGAGGCAACATGCCACTTACTCCAGCAATCTGTCCCCCAGCCAACATTAGCTGGGTTTGAGGCAATACACTCTGCTGGACGGAGGTCGGAAGAGCACTCGAGTCTTCCAACTTAGACTAGTGGGGGTGAAGCAAAGAGTGGGGCACTTAGAGAAAACCTTCCCAGAGGTATAAATTATCCAGATGGTATAAACTAGGCCCAATCAACTAAGGTACTTAATTGTGTATCATAGTCTTAAAAATGACAGCAAGCTGGGCATCCCAAAATCAAGTTTTAATTAAAAACCAAAGGGATAGAGCATTTAATTCAGACAAATAAAAAAGTACCAGTCTAAATACAAACAAGCATAAGCCTGGAAATGCAAAGAAACACCAAATCTCTCTGACACCTGAGCAGGATTCACAGAATGAGGTTTTCGTCTTTGAGCAGGGAGACGATTTGAATTAAAAAGCAAGTGAGAAAGTGGGTGTTTAAAATGTACTGCAGCCTTCAGAGACAAGGAAAGTGGAGGGAAGGGAGGGGAGAGTTGAGATGCTAATTAAAATAACTGTTATGCAGTGCATGTAAATTCTGCATAGATTTGCATATTCTCTGCCATCTGTTTCCGAGCAACCGCAGAGCAGCTAATTAGCATACAGGGTTGATTAATCTGCCTTGTTGCCAGGCGACACCAAGAGAGCCTTGCTCATTTAAATGAACTCTTTCTGCTTGTGCCTGCGCGTGTGCGCGTCAGCATGCCTCTATTCAAACTTCATAGCCAATCTTCATTTTAACACAATCAAACTACAGCGTACAACTAAACTGTACAAAGATGTAGGGCAAACGGACAGAGGGAATATCACAACACCAAAAAATTGTACTGCAGCCCCTGTTTGGCCACAGTTCTGGCCGTGGTTAGACCGCTGTTCCTTCCACGAAAACAGGAAAACAAAAACACAGGTGTCACTTAAGGTAGGTGTGTGTGTTGTGTGCGTGTTGTTACCTGTTGGAGGAGGGCTTGTGCGTGTGCGTTAGTGATTGCACTTGTGGTTGACACCGTGTGCCTCTGAAAGTCCAATCCATTGGTTTGGACTCCTAAGGACAGAAAAACAGTCAGGTCATTAAAGATGCCGCCAGAGAAGCTGAAAGACACACCTGCCGTTCAGAGCCGGTGTGGTGTGTGTGTGTGTGCGTTTGGAGGGAGGGGGGTCCCTGACTTCTAGTGTGGCTTATGTGGTAACATCTCCAGGGTGGTTGGTTTGACACAGAAATGGGGAACTCAACACTAAGGAAAACATAAAAAAGATAAATGGCGCAACAATTCACATTATATGGTATAATTCACACCACCTAAGAGGTGCGAGGAAAACCTTGAGTATGAGTAAAAACATATATTTTTTTAAATGACAGCATATGTAATGGTGATCACAATTCATTACACAGTTGCATAAATCTGTTCAAATGTTGGCTGGTGATTCATAACGCTATTAAATATTAACACGATATGCCTATGTGAATATTCACAACATACAACATCATTAATATTTACTTTATACATCATTACACAATACAAATGATCCACACTGTAAAAGTGTGCATTGAATCTACAATGTTCACTTTTAGTTCAATAATTTACATCACTGAAGAACCAAGACAGAGCAAATTAGTGTGATATTCAATAGGCACAAGCGAGGAAAATGGCTCAATGGGAATAACACTTCAATTGACAAAAAGGACTGCACACAAGGGTTTTGGAATGCTGCCGTCTCTTTAATTTTCAAAATGAGTCAGTGATAAAGAGGTGGACAACACTAAGCTTCTTCAGATTTACTCTGCAAAAATGCTAATTTTGGCTTTGAATTTGAAACCTGTTGCATCAGTCAGTAAAACTTTGCATATCCTGATTTCGACCCTGGCTAAGGGAAAAGCAGAGAAAAGCTGGAGGTCACTCACCGGTGTTTCCGTCACCACTCTCCATTGCACATTTAGTAGTTTCTGACTGATTACTCATTTTAGAATCTGGAGGAGGCACACAGAGACAGACCAGTAAGAAACCCTCACACCCACTGACAAAATAAAAAAACAGCCCATGATCAATTATTTGAGAAGTGCTTTCACCTTAGTCACCAGAGTATCCCATATCCTGCATATCACTGCATGGTACTGAACAATTACATTTCAGTCACAAGATGCTGTGTTCCAACAGACATTACCGAGTAAATTTCATCACCAATATTCACTAATTACTTTTACATCCAAAGGCATAAGGGCAGACCAAGACCAATGCCAAAAAGGAGCTATATGTGACACACCAACTGATGCTACATAAATACAATTAACTCTTATTTATAGGTGATATTTTAATGTAAAGTGTGGCACAACAGCCTCCCCTAATTAACACCAGGACACTAAGCGACAACAAAACCCAGCTAAGCTCCATCAAAACTCATAACTCACCCACTCCTGCTCCACCTGTGTTCTCCAGCATGGTTGCAAAAGCTATCAAGGAAAATTGCCTCTGCCGACCAAACCCACAGACAGGGTGTCCGGCACTCCGTTCCTCCTCTCCCTCCTCCTACTCCTCCCTCTCTTCACTCTCCACTGGTCAGCGAGCAGAGTCCAATACAACTAGAGCTACACACAGACACAGTGGCACTGTCCAACACACGGTTCACTGAACAACACTGGGATACGCACACTGGGAAAGCCAACAGGGTTTAGGCAAACAGTTCTCCTTCCCTCACTCCCTCTCTTCTTTTTTCTTATACGTCTGTCCCTCTCTTTTACGCTGCCTACTTTGCACTCACTCTCCCTTTTCTTTCTCTCTCTCTCTCTCTCTCTCTCGTGCCAAGATTGTCACTACTTCTGAAAAAGTTCTCTCTCTCCCTCTCTTGCTGGAATGAAACAAACGACAAGTGCAGCTGGCAGCCTCCTCCAACTCTGCTCCCCCCTCCAACAATATAATGAAGCATAATCAGTATTCAGCTGATTAAAGCCGTATGCAAATCTGCCCCTGCCTCGTTAGCGATGCAAGGCTTTGAAGTCCTGCGAGCGACGCATTTCACACCGGGCTCTGAAAGCTTTCTGCATAATTTAAACCCCTATAAATATTTATCAGCTCATTAGCATATTAATTGGATGGCTTTTGGAGGACGATAAAAAACAGGGGAATAAGGACGACACAGAGGGAAAAAAAGTGCTCAAACCAGCACTCGGCACAGCGGAGGCAGGGGAGGCAGCAGCACAAGACCAATTATTGTATGAGTGCATGGCAAAAAGTAATTAGCTAAGAGCAGGTAAAGGGTTGAAGATATCCCAGAATGCAGTGTGAGGCCTGTCGGCGGTGGTCTGAGCGTGTTTGCGAGGAGGAATGGCGCTAATAGAATGTCTAAGACTGCTCGTCCAGAGCACCTCCAGGAGTCATGGAAACCAGGCCTAACTACTAAGAAGGGGGGTGGTGGGGGGGGTCTGGGGTATGAGTGGGAGGGGGACTCGCTCAATCGGAAATAAATAACTCCACATTAATCCACCACAAGCCTGTCATTACTGCTAGACCCCCCGTGGCTAAAGCATTCCACAGTGAGCGACTACAGAGAGTGGGCGGCGGGTTATTGCGGTCTATGTTTATGAAGTGTTTGGAGATTAGCATATTTAGATTAGCTTTAAATTCCATTAGTATTTCATTTCGGAGGCCTTTTTAATTCATTTTAAACATGCTCTGAGAGTTGATGTGGCAGGGAAACAACCCTGCTATGGTGAAGCACAGGTGTTAAGCGAATGTAGATTAGAATGACTAGACTGGAATGCACAGCCTTATATACAAGTCTACAGGGGAAGGGGCTTACCCGCCGTTTCCAAAACCAAAAAACGGCACTTGGCTAAAACTCCAATCAGCCCCTTCACTTACTCCATGCCTGACGAAAGGCATTTATAGACTAGTTGACCAAAACAAACAAGGCCAAGAGGGCACGGTGGGGTTGACATGGGGCACGCAGAGAACCAAACACAGCCTTATCAGACCAGGAGACACACACAGTAAGGTGCAGTGTGAGGAAACGCTGGGCAAGTCCCCTATAAATCAGCAATGTTGGCAGAGATTTGTTAACAGTGGTGTATTTTATGATCACCCACAGGCCCACATGACACTGTAGGCTACTCAAGAGCGTTCTCCTCTCCGATACCCCGTTCCTCTAACCAGCAATGCATTTAGTTCATCAATGTAACTAAAGGATTGAACTCCAGGCTACTGTTGACCAAGACACCACATTAGTCTGAAACAAATCTGGAAGGGGTCAAGCCCAATAAAACATGATTGAGGAATCAAGAAAACAACCCCTCTTTTTAACCTCTTCAAAATCACAGCCGGCAGGGTCTGTTCTTCAACCAAATGAGAAAACAAAGGAGAGGACAGGGCAAAAGCAGTATCAGCAGTGCGCTCCAACACATGTACAGTTACTTGGTTGAATGGTTTGCAAAACCCTACTGTGGAACAATGCATTATACAAATATCCTGTGTTGAGAATTTTAAATAGGTAGCTCATTAGCACTGTAATACGGAAAGGCTGGCTGAATACTGCAGAGCCGTTAATGTGAGCTGAGAGATTCAACATGAGAGACAGAGCAAAAATTAATTAGCACATCCACATTCCGCTCAACTGCCCATATCCACAGTCTTAAACATGGGGCACAGGTTTTTCCCTCTCATTTCAGCCCAATTTGGTCATCTAGACAACTTTTCCAAATCTGGATCAGTCTGAGCAGGTCTGAGCACTAAGCAGATTTTGGAACAGTCAGAATGGTGTATGGTGGCGACTGGCGACAGATAGCCTAATCTTTCAGCGTGAGGGAGTTAACCAACCAATCTCAAGCCTCCTGATCCAACTGTAGAATCATCAGGGATGTCCAAATAATTGTAAACAGATGTCATATTTGGACTAGTCAATGCATCGAATCCGAATAGGCTCAAGCAATGTATAACGGTCACCAGTGGAAATAGCCAATGAGAACTGAGCCCACAAACAAACAAAGAATGTAGCATAATTTGATGAATAGTGATGGGGCTAACAACAATGTAAGCTACCATGGAATTCAAGATTTTATGGGGTAAAGTGTGGGAAAGAGTGGGAAATTTAAACTAAACACGTTTAACACGAGAGATGGTGAGCAGGTTAATTGTTTTCCTTTACACACACTATATCCAATCCCCTTCCAAATCACCCCTTGCAAAGGTCTGCTGTGGGAGGTGCCATATTTAGTGTGATTCCCCCACCTTTGCCTCATTATAAAGTGGGCACATTTTTTGCGACGGCAGAAAAAATGTTCTGATAAGACCGGAGATTTAGTACAAAAAGGCCTCTGTTCCCACAACCTGCTTTGGGTTATAAAAGTGTTCCACTGTGTTTACAACTTTAAAACCTTACATGAAATTCTGGCAAACATTCACTGATTCACTTTTTTTTTTTTTTTTTAACCTTTATTTAACCAGGAAGTCCCTTGAGATTGAAATCTTTTTTCCGAGGGAGACCTGGCCAAGACAGCACACCAGTTACAGTTTAAATAGAAATAAAACACAACAGACAGGGCACATCTTTACAACAGCGGGCACATGTAGAGTGAAGTTTCAGAGACAAAGTGGCAATTGCAGCCTCATAAATCTTACCAGATCATCCAACAATCATAGGTTACTCAGTTATTGACTAGTTTCTCTACGGACCCCCATATTTGTAGATTAGTTGTTTCCTGTATCTACATGGTACATAATTGTGTACCCTCACTTGTACCCATAGATATTATCCAAAAAGCTTTACAAAATTACACATATTCCAATTGTTCAAGATTCAGACTCTGATATATTTAACCTGACAGGATAGTCTGTTACGTTATTTAACTTCTAACAAGTGTCTATGGTGTTTGTGACAGATATATCTTTGAGCTGGACATCTGCTTTACCGTACTGCATTCATAATAGGCTAAGGCTTTATTGCTTTGCACTGCCTTTGTCCTGAATGCCTCTCACTTTACCACATTCCAGAGGAAACAAGTAGTTATCTTTTTTGTGCATCACACAGCGCCATTAGTTATGATTCTCTTCCTCCACTCTGAAACAGCTTGTCTGACTGGAGCCTTCATGTAGGCCTACTCAATACTTTGAGATGCCATGTCCTGAATCTATTACTGGGAAATGATGCATTATTCATGACAACTGTGTTTACATCAATGAATATTCATGGTGGAACTCCAAGGATGGAATGAGGGTGGAACTGTAAAACTGATTAAATGAGAAAAGTAGCCTAAGTGTGAAGATGACAGAATTATTTCTCATCTGTTCTTTAAGTAGCCTGGGTTAATAAATCAATCATATTGTGAGTAGGAGGCCATTTTCACACAGAGGATATAATTTCACACAATGTCTGTCAATACTGGGAAACAATGTATTAGGCTACTCATACTCCCACATGTTAACCAGATCAGCAACAACACTGAAATAATGCGTTAATATGGACTTTAAACAAAGTGCCTTAAGTTTTAAATAAAACAAACATGGAATGAAATCTCTTCTCTCTTGGTTTGCCTTATAATTAAGGTTAGCATTTATTAAACCTGTAACAACGCAATTTATGTATGAAATTAGTATCTTTATTGGTTCAGAAAGAAAATGACCTAAATCATGAGCAGGCCCAAAGTTTTAAACTTAATTTCTTTAACAAAACAAGTCTAGCAGTGAATAAACTTACAAAACTGCTGTTCCACTCAATATGTTCTACTGTTTCAAATTGTGAAGACAGGTAGCCTATGTCTTTGTATATCTGTCTCATTCAAGAATATCAAACCTCAAAATAAACTGTGTAACCCTCTAACAACAAATAATCTTTTTTTATGGTTACATGATCTGTGCCACACAAGGATTCTGACTGGCTATAAGGACATTTTCTCCACTTGCACTCAACTTTTAACTTGACTTTTAGGCTTTAGGCTAGTGGAGTCAAAAGGCAAAGATTTTTATTTATTTTTTTACTTCAAAAACAGTCTCTGTGGTGTACAACAGTAGAAAATCAAGCTTATGTTGATCTAGGGTTGATTCCTTTAAAGCAACTGTGTAAAACTACAGCATGGGGGAAAAACGTGCCATCATGCTGTGTCTTGCCCGATCATGAAACTGAATTAGAATGCCCTGCCTGTTATTGTGGCCTTCCGGAAGTGGGCCTCACTACCCCTCCCTAGGCCCGGGGCAGAATGCACAGGTAGAACCGTTGAATTGTCCAACTACACTCAACTCAGCCTACTTCAACAGCTCATAACAAAGAATGCCAGAACATGTATTGACAAAGTATTAACAGTTATTCATAACGTGGGATTGAGACGTTCCTAAACGTGAGTGAGTATTCTAATGAGAGGAATTCATATTTGGGCTGAGTAAACAAACGCCTCCCAAAGCGGCACGAAACCAATGCCACACTCGCACTTCAAACTTCACTTGATGGATGCAAGTCAAGAAAGAGTCCAGGTTAACTTAAATCAAAACGTATTCTTAACTGAATAAAAACTGGCAGTTCGGAGAAGAGGCAATGAGAAATCATCGAGAAAGTAACGTTACATTACTTTACATAGCTAGCTGCTACAATAAAACTCGCCTTTTAGTTAATGCTAACGTAAAAGCTAGCTATTTAACGTTAGCACGACCGGACTAAGTTCGACAAGGTAGCTAGTTAGCCACTCCAAAGAAAACTCTTTAAAAATGTAATAATGTTAGGCCAAAAGTAAAGAACGTTCTGAAGTCGTCACCAAAGTTTTCCGTTGACATCTATTTATTGTGCAGCGCGAGCCGAATTCCAACTAACAGTTGATGGAATATGCTGAACTCCGCATTCTGGTTCGGGCAGGCCGACATGAATAACACAACAGGCTGTACGCCTGCATCGAGCACAAAAGGCTGAGGGAAAATGTAGGCTACAGCTATAAAATCACGTCGAGCTAAAGCACACTGATGATCCTCTGTAGTGAACTAACATCAGATATGGTACTTCTCAATTTATTCCCCCGTATATATGTTTGCAAAGAAACAAGCGCAGTCACTGCCCCGCTCACCAAAAATGAATATGCAAACCTCTTTCAAAAGGTTCATGCCACTGTGTGCATCAACACAAAGCCGACCTGCCCAGCGTTAGCAGGCGAGCTAACGTTAGCTTGCTAGCAACCTCATTTCAACCAAACTGCGTTAGTGAAATGTCTAAATATGTCATATATCAACCAGAGTCACGTCGGCGATTACTAATAAAATATGCTAAATTGTATTTGTCGACAGAGGTATGAATATGTAGCGGCGTACAGCCGTCTAATCACACAAAGGGAGGCATGTTTTCCCTGTAATTTGCCGTCGCACTGCAATAGCCCGTTTCCTCCTCTCTGTCAAATTACACCTGGCTATAAATAAACTAAAACAACGCCGAATAGCACCCCTTTTTGTCAGTTAATCTTCGATTCGCCTTTATTCTGTGCATTTTGGATTGTGAGTAAGAGAGTTTGAATATGAGTATGAATATGTAAAATGCTGTAATGATTACCTGGTCCTGAACTCTCATCTTGACTCGCTGCTCCTCCGTCCGCCATTTTGAATATTTAACCCGAAATCCCAGCCCCGAGCTTGCTACACACACTACACAACACACACAACACACACAACACACACAACACACGCACACGCACACGCACACACACACACACACACACACTACACGACACACAACAAACACAACACGGAGTCCCTAGGCCTGGGCGAAGTGGCGAGTTTGAAATGGGGTACTTAATGAATGTTATGTGCTCTAGCTTATTTACATAGTTAAATAATCATCTAGCCTTTCTTAAACTATTAATTTGGACCCAAAACGGGATGCGGGCTTGTCTATGGTGGGTCCTACAAGATATGACCTATCAGTGGACTATTATCAGGGAACAGAAGAATAACATGGATGGTGACTTATTTGCCAAAGTGTGCATAAGCCAGTGATAAGTGTTCCCCCGCTTTCTAATGCGTTTTTTCCCCATGTTAACCATAACATATTACATTTTCCTACTTTATGCATTACAAGCGCTTTCCCTCCTCCTATTATTTTGGACTACAGTCCAAAAATATGTGATTAGACGTTGATTATTTTGAAATATCACAACTACACATAGGCTGTATTGTTAGTATGCCTTTTAGTAAACAAGTTCAAAATCACTGATCAAATATGATTAAGATGCATCAAAATAGACACAATATGAAATAACGTTAATCATAACCATATAGAAATAATTTTGTGGGAGCCATATTTAGCCTATGGACCCCATTTTGACCAGCCTTTTTACAAGATTTATCTCCAAAGAGTCTTCAACATATAAGAACTGAGCAGCTAGCACAGTATTGTAGCAAATTGCACACAAGGTTGGAGGAAAATAACATGCATACCGCTCATGGACGTCCAGAAACATGGTGCATCTTTAGATTGTCGGTGCAGCCAGAAAACACTGATTTTGTGTTTTTGTCAGCCTGTCAGTACCATATTGACACAAGCATACTTGGCTGTCACCACTGCAAACCAAATGTACTTTAATTGCAAGTAACCACTGAGAAACTGGGTCCATTGATATCTATCCAAAATGAGTAATTTTTCATTTTTGACCAGCTTAGGGAATCCCCCTTTGTTGCTTTGTTTCTCTAAAGGGCATCTTGATAGAGTGTTTTATTGCAAACACATGTCTAAAAACATTGTGATGCAGACCAGCTCCATATGGATCAGCTGTAATAGGCCCTACTCATGGAAGTTATGAGTAGCTTTATAAGGCCACAGTGACTGGAAAAAGCTGTTTTATGTTATTCAAGGTTTAAAATTGCCAGAGACACTGGTGACCTTGCCTTGCCCAGAGGGAGAAAACTTAACTTCTCTAATATGTAGGGAGATAAGTAGGGAGACATTTCCTGCATCTTGCCCATTGATCTGCACTGAGTGTGTACCAAGATAACCCATTATAACATACATTTTCCTAGCCTAATTTATTCACCCTGTAGTCAGTTTATTTAACACGCCTAAAATGTACATTTTTTAAAGCATACTTGTGTATCTGTGTGCGTGTGTGTGTGTGTGTGTGCGTGTGTTCTGCATATGAGCATGCAGGTGACTGTCTGTGTCTGCATCTGTGAGAGCTTGTATGTCAACATCTTTGTTATCAGTCTCATTTCTTAGGCTTTGTGTCTGTGACAAATTGTACAATGAAGGTTAATGGACCATGGAGATGTATTGTTATCTGACAAATTCCCCATTATACACCCAAATGGAATTCCAAACACCATGTCGAAACTTTTTTTTGTGAAAATGTGGATCACTTACAAGTTATCTGTAAGCGGTTGCTCTTTGGTTGGTTATAATACTTGTGCCCATGTCTGTAAAAGGTCAATAACAGTAATCAACCAACAATCTCTACACAAACATATCATTCAGGACCTAGGTGGTTATAGAAGGGGCATTTATCCCACACTGATGTGTGAGGAGGTTGATTTGGTTTAGTTGTAAGTTTTCATACCATTTGAAATTTACCTCAAGTTTACCTGGCTCCAGATGCATTTGCCGATATTAGATTTGGGAAGGACAATATAAGGACAATAGTAGGGTATTCATACTAGTGTTGTTGTTGTGACGAAATGCATTATTCTGCCGTTCTGTCTCTTAGCCAGCTGATTATGAAAAACAGTTTTGGATTGATCTTTTTAGTTTATTGAGTGTGTGTCCCCTCCCCAGAGATGCAGACTCTTGGTCTTCTTGCAACTTACAACATTATTATTGAAACTTAATCTGTTGATTGCATAGAGTTCTAGCCAACATTAAACATTTGGATAACCAGCAGTTTGAACCTATAACAGACTGAATACTTAAAGATAGCTGCCATCTATGTAGTATTATAGTATTCCATCATTGTTCAGAGTTGAGCCTGAATCTGCAGCCTCATGCTACCTAAGCCACTTAATGTGGCACAGTGTGTTTTTAGCAGGATTGCACGGTCTCCCCTGATACACTGCGAGTCCCTTATAAGGTTCCACCGCTGAGATGGCAATCAAGAACGTTATTAGTCTTTTAACACCAAACCATCTGCTGGAGTTCAGGTTTCAATTCGTGACCTTCCGCCTTCCAGCCCGCCACAACAGCTCTGAAAGAGAGTTCATCGCAGGTTCAAGCAACAGGAGGATCAAGGGTCATTATCTGATTCAATCACATTTATGACCTTTTTATATGGGCTATGCAACAATAGATTAGTGGACCAAATGAAAAGCTGTTCCCTCATTGGATCGATCATGTTCAGCTTCATTAGATAGTCCAACACTGCAGCCTGCAGGTCAGATTGAGCATGGCAACAGACAGAGACATAAACAGCACAATATGACTTACTGGATAGGACAAAATCAGTCAAACAAAACACTAATTGTGATGGGAAATGGGAAATGAGTATTTGCAAGGATTTTTTAGGGTGGGCTCACATTGTTTCTTTTAACTAAACCCAGTCGTAGTGATGAATATGAAGCCAGTAGTTTTAGCAAAACAAAGATACTCTATCTTTATGCTGTATTATTATTGGCTATATCAAGGGATCATGAAAGCTCTATCTATCTATCTATCTATCTATCTATCTACATACCTATCTATCTATCTATCTATCTACCTATCTACCTATCTATTTACTATCTGTCCGTCCAATGTATTATGAATTATACAGTATATTATGGCCTTTTTGTTGTATATGCCCCACCTTATCACACCCAAAAAGGCAGGCGTAATCAAGGGGATATGGGATCAATGATTGGCTCTCTGGTGGCATGTGACCCATTACTGTTAACTTATAACCTGGAAGAGCCAACTTCACCATACCTGAAAGTCCAGCGTGAAGGTTAGGCGGGCTGCTGCTGTGGGACTGGAAGCATCAAATTCAGATAGATCTTTTTAATGGCTGGGCCTTTTTATCTTCGGTCACTAATGGGAAAAGAAAGGCGGCTTGGTTTGCGACAACTACTTCTGATTCTCACAGGTAGGCTTACGCTTGTATTCTTCCTCATTTCTGAAAACTGCTACCACACCTTTACCTTATTATCACTCTTGTTAATCATTAATCCTACACCGTTTGCCACTTACCCGGAAGCAGGATTGCCTTTTAGACCTGTGGGTGAAACCATTTAGTGGATTTACATATTATTACATTGGTAGTATGATTATAGTAAAGTTTGAGTTGTTCATATAAAACTATATCTCATTTTGTGCTATCCCCCACTAACACTTTATGCAAATGGAGGTCATTAATTTTCCAAAATCAACATATAACTTACTGTGACTGAGACAAAGATTTATTATCTTTCTATTTCTTTTAATTTCAGCACTGCCCTGCTGTAGGAACATGCAAGTTTCTATTCAAGAGAGAGAATATGAGGTTGCAAAAGGAGATGATATTGCCATGACATGTTCGTTCATCCCTGCCAGACCAGACTTCAATGTGCTCATCCTCAGATGGGAGACTCTAGCCAGTAGCCAGAATCCAACGGTTAGAGGTTAAACTCTTAAACTGACCACAAAGAATTCTAAGGCACATATGCAGTGAATTAATGGTTAGCTATAAGAAAGTCCAAAACGCATGACTCCAGAGTATGTATTTTTGTGTTACTGTAATGTTTCACTAGGAAGGCGCATTGTGACATTGTGAAGAGATTCTTAATAACTAAACTAACATCCTATCAGTAAGGTGCCAGTTTAAAAAATACCAAGTTTTTGTGTGTATTCCAATCTTTCACCAATCTAGACTTTGAGTACAATGTTACTAAGAACGCATTCATAGCAAACTTGTGGCACAGTCGGTGCGACTGAACAGGAAGGGTGCTATACACAAATCATCCACTGCAGTGTGTAATGTTTATCACCAAGAGGAAGAGGACATCTTCTGTTTTCATTCAACAGATTATACTTGAATATTGTGCACATTGCATAACTGTGCAGTTTCAAAATTAGAATATGCAAGTACCCACATAATGGATTTCATATAGCGGGTAGGGTCATGCCTTTGGTCCAGTGGATAATGCATAACTGAAGATTTCCACTGCACATTATCATTGCAGCATACAGTATATTAGCTGGTACTAAGACAGAGAGGAGAAGCTTAGCTTTTATTCTCTATTAAACACTTGTATAGCATATTCATTTTGTAAGTTGCATTCATTTGCATGTTTAGATATGATAAATAATATCCAAAACCATTTATCCAAGACAAAACTGAAAATGGAAGTGAAAATCAGAATGTGTGTAATAATTAACACTGCATACAGTATATTTATTCAGCACACATAACACTGGCACATAACATGACATGATGCTGGCTCATAGCATGGCATTGATGATATTGACTTATATTCATATGATACTGTTAAATAATGAGTGGGCTGTATTTTTGTAAACTGCGTTGTTTATGTGTGTTCCTGTAGAAACTCGTGGCCACCTACTTTTTAAACGGTCCAGTTAACATTGCACCTGACTATGAAGGCAGAGCATCTCTGTCTGTTGACGTGGCCAAAAAAGAGAGCATCCTCCGCTTATCCAGGGTGACCCAACAGGACAACCGGACTTTCCAGTGCAGCGTCATTATCCCCAATGATGATGAGGGAAACACAGCTGCCACCACTTCCCTTTTGGTCCTGGGTGAGAACCAATGGCTGCCATAATTTATGTTTATTTAACCTCTCTAACAGCTTTTGTCATCGTGAAAATAAATGTCATGTATCGTATTTTGGCTTCATGAAGATGTAAGATCAATACATATTTCATGATTGTAAATGCTTATGGAAATCGAGTGCGTTTGCTTTATTCCAGAGCGTCCCTCTAAGCCCATCTGCACGATGCAGGGCAGTGCGGAGTACTGGAGTGACATCAGTCTCACCTGTATGTCGGAGGAGGGTTCCCCAAAACCCACCTACGCCTGGCAGAGCTACAGCATCCAAAACATCCCCAGACAATTTCCACTTAAGACAACTGAGAGTATGTATTATAATAATATTCATCCATCCATATTTCTTCCATTTGTTTTGTGTGTGTGAGCTTCAGATTGAACTAAGCATCTGTGCATCTAAGTTCATTATCTTGGTCAGATGTATCATATTGCCCTGTCTTCCAACATCAGATTTTAGCCTAATTCTTGTCATTGTTTTGTAGAGGATGGAGTTCTGTCTCTCTTCAATATCTCAAGGGAGACGTCTGGATTCTTCATCTGCATGTCAACAAATCGACTTGGCTCTGCCAGCTGCAACTTCACCCTCGCTGTGATGCCCTGTGAGTGTTTGACATGATGCAGTAATGCATATAATGTTATATAAATCTGTAAATTAAATACATTTCATTAGTTAAATACTTTTTTACAATGCACCACATGCCTAGACAATTTCTGAAGAGCTGGTAATGTGAACATAACGCACATTTTACACATCCTGCAAATACACTGTAAATTCACAAATTTGTTGTCTTCATGTTCTCACACTAATACTAATTTGTTATATGGTGCATAAATATATTGCATATTTTTTATAGCATTGCATCGCATTGCTTTCTATCTTTGGTATATTTTCATATTGTATATATTTCCATTCATTTTTTCTTTGTGTCTTTATGCTGTTATTTTGCACACCCTCATAATACTGTAGTTAATTTTTTCCATAAATTTCATTTTCACATTTTCCACCTAACAAATTCTAGTGTCTTAACTTATCTTTACCTTTCCTTACCTTATGTAGCTGTGTATTAGACCTAGTGGCTACTTGAGTATCAACATGTAAAACCATCATCATCTTCCCTGTCCCATCTTTTCTGCACTTTGTCTTTCGTTTCTGTCTAGCCACCATGAACATTGGGGCTACTGCAGGAATCATTGGGGGAATCTTAGCAGGTATCCTGTGTCTGGGGGTTGTCATCTACTGCTGCTGCCGGAAGAAGAACCAGAAAGACAAGTATGCTGAAGGGTATGTACTGTATGTACTGTATGTTTCTCCCACTGCCTCCTCAGTCCTCAGTAAGCCAATTACAACATGTAGCCTATTCATGTGTGAATAATGCCTTGACCATTAGTATTTGAGCGGTGTGTACATGTGCTTTCGTTCATTCATCCAGCCATGCAGCCTCTACTTGAGTAGTGTTTTAGTAGTAGTAGTAGTGTTTGAGTAGTTTTTCTATAGGAAATTTATTTTTAAGCCCCCCCAACCCCTACACATTTATCAAATAAAATAAAATAAATTAAGCTTAATTTCACATCTAGCTATGTTACCTTGTAGTTTGCCCCAAATTGCAGCAAGTGGTGGCTTACCAGTCAGCCTTAAATGTGCTAGGCCTACATAAAGTTGGACTTGACACTAACATGCCTTTAAGTAATCTTTTACAATTTAATATGGTTGTTAAATTGTTCAGATTATATGTTGTCATATCGGCAAAGGTAGAAATAATGTCAGGTTATGGCTCGATGTCTGTTGCCTTGTTGGCCTTATTGATGCAGGTTGAGTAAATGTTTGCTGGCCTTGATCTGTGGCCAACTGGTCATGTGTGTGTTTCGTCCCTGTGTGTGGTTCAGGTCCCCAGGAGAGGTGGAGTTCCATGACAGAGCCTCTCCTGAAGCTGGAGAGCCGTACTGGGATGACAAGTCGAACCAGACTCAGCCACGCATTGAACAGCTCAACCAGTCTGAGGAGAAAGGCGTCCCGCATCAAAACAACTACAGTGACGATAGAGGAACAGACGAACGTAAATTTGAGGATGACCAGCACAGTTATGATAGTCGTAAAGAGGGGTATGATGGCAAGGGCAATAATGTTGACAACCAACATCACGTCGACGACCAACATGATCGCTATGGTGGAAGTCGTGATCGCCTTGACGATCAACGTGATCGTTACCGTGGCAGTCGCGATCGACTTGACGACCAGCGTGAACGTTACGGTGGAAATCGCGATCGACTGGACGACCAGCGTGAACGTTACGGTGGAAGTCGCGATCGACTTGACGACCAGCGTGAACGTTACGGTGGAAGTCGCGATCGACTTGACGACCAGCGTGATCGTTACGGTGGAAGTCGCGATCGCCTTGACGACCAGCGTGATCGTTACGGTGGCAGTCGTGATCGTCTTGACGACCAAAGTGATCGCTATCGTAGCAATCGCGATGACCAGCGTGATCGTGGCAGTCGCGATCGCCTTGATTACAACGATGATCGTTTTGTTGAGAGCCGCGAACCTTATGTCCAGCAGGATCGCTACGGAAACCGATATGACTAACCATGTCTTGTTACTGAATGAGATATTAATGCCCAAAATATCATTATTTTTTCAATGCATTCCAGAAAGTTGCCATTTTTTAGAGAAGACCTAGACCTAGAAAAAATATATATTGTATCTCAGTAGCAAGGCACTGCTGAGAAATGCACCAGTAAAAAGCCAACATGACAACATGCCCCGGTCTCCCCTATCATTTCACTTCACTGTGTAACAGTAATGTCCTATGCATTAAGCAGTCATTCTCTGTCTTGGATCACCAGAGCCCAACATTACTGATAACTCTTCCTGTGAAGAATTCTCAGTTTGCAGGAATCCTACCTTTGCAGGGGTGAATTTGAATTCCTACCAATCAGAACCTCATTGAATATGGCAGAGAGGTTTTTTCATGCCCAAAGGCTTGAGTGCCCATTACCTCATTTAAATGTATCAGCAGTATCACCAATTTATACACAACTGGGTTTTAAGGGACACATCACACAGGGCCCATGGCCTCTCCACAGACTGGGAGCATGAATCACTCCTGACTGGAATCAGTTAGGAACCTGACACGCCACCTGAATTTACACATTGCTTCATTATTCAATCTGCAACTACGATCCTTGAAGTAGACTAGTTGTAAATGCTGTCAACATGTATAACTTTGAATGTATGTATTTTACAATGCTTAAATGTTTCCTGAGCAATCAAAGAATAATCCTAATTTACATATGTGAGTTTGTAGGACAGAGATAGAAAGACAGAGAACAATATCAAGATATTAATCACTGAGTCTGGCTATCCAGTTATGATAGTCATGGCACAATTTGATGTACTGCTTTCAACACTCTTACTGTTGATATTATTTTTGCTGAAAAAGTGTTGCGGCCCACAATCCATTTAAATTGTGACAGATAAGATAATCACACCAGACCCCTGAATCATTAAGACATTTCAAGTACTAGCCATGTGTTCAGGACACTTGTCCATTTATTTAGCTCAATAAGTTTGGCATTGTTGTATTAAATTGTTAATTGTTGTTTCAGACAGCTTTGTTATTTGTTGTCACTCCACCATCTGAACTGTATAGGCCTAGATTATTGGTTGTAAGTACTCTCATCTAACAATGTTTCAAGTGGTTTGTGGCTTTTCTTGTGTTCCCACTTCCTTTACACCGAATCCTCACTACAAAGATTCAGTGAAATGCAGCTGAACTGGAACTAGGATATATGTTAATAATATAATTTGTGATGTAAATCTTTTTGTATTGCATATGAAATTGTTGTTTGTTTTTGTTTGTTGGGCGGGGGGCGTGGTTTGTCAGCGCTTGAACTCTGTCATTCGTGTGAAGAAGAAATGTTTATAATGAATTTAACTTTATACTTAAAGTGATCATTTGTTAGTTCATGCTTTCAAGTTTTTGTATGCCTGCTGAAATTCTCGTTGGATGTTAGAAATAGATTTTTACAGATGGACCGAAATCAAATAAAGAGCTCAATAAAATTTAAGAAACTGGGGGGAAAAAACAAAATTGTTACCTTTTTTGAGTCTTAAAATTCCTCAAGACTCGCAAGTCTGACCTGATTTTATTAATAACCCCCCCCCCCCCCCCCCCAGCAGACTGTTCCACCCTGTTCAATAGTGCTACCTGTTGCAGACAATTCAAATTGACAATATGTACATCACTGCTATATGTTACATACTTATACTAACGTTGCACTTGGGTATCTGCTTAATACTGAGAGTCAAGATATAGGAGTGGAGTTAAAATATTTAAAAACAATGTTGGCTTTGTGTTGGGACTCACCCACGGGTGAAGTGGTACAGTCCCGTTAGTCGCAGGCTGATTCCTCCTGTCCCGTTGCACCAGCAGTCGGCGGAAAAACGGGAATCACCATCATGTAGATTAATTACACATTACTGTAAAACGGACTATAAAATGAACTTTTACCGGCTGGCTATTTTACTAGGAGCATTAGGTAAGTTTTACTCTCCCCACCCATCTCCGTGAAAATATCTTTTTCTTCTCTGCGAATACAGCAGCGGGCGTGCAACAGGTTGATCCCGCAGTATGTAAATTCACTTATAGCTTATCCCAGGCATTTATTGCGTCCCCAATCCCTCTGTAGAGGAATTAGTTGTTTCTTTTTATTGCAGTGGGCCTACACCATGTGTAGCTTTTAAAATACTGTCCTGATTTTATGTTCTGACTTACTCAACACCTGCATTTGTGTTCATAAACGAGACGGATAGCCCTTTATGGGTTGTCCTATTTTCATTGAATGTGAATAATAGCCCATATTAGGGGGGACGGGGCAACCCTGATGCAAAGTCACTCTAATAATCCTACAGGGATTTACAGTATGGTATTCAATAGTGGATTCATAGTGACTTGATTGTGCTTTATGATGTTCTTTACCTCCTCTGATAACTATAATATCCCGTATGCCTTTAGGGGATTAAACTATATAATATGGGAAAAATAGGATTACTATAGTTCTGTAATACAGACTTTTGTTAGCCTAACGTGGAGACTATTTGGCCTTATCAGTGCTGTTAGCTAAGTCAGTGTGAAGGAATGCATGACAACAGAGAAGTTAAAGGCAGGAAATGTGACAGCTTTGGGGAGGAAAAGTCTGACCGTGTTCAGGAAACATGGAACATGGAGCGTCCTGTTGCACTGCTTTGACTATGAATACATAAAGGGACCGCACTGGTTAAACGGTGAATCTACCCTTGAAATAAGGCCTTTACTCTTTATGCAGGTGGTGGGAAGGGAAGAAAAAAAACATGCCGTCTCTCTAACCTCTTCAGTAATCTATAGTGAGTCACACCTGATGACAGACTTGAAGTAAACAGCCTTAAATGAATGAGTAGATGACAAGTGAGACAAGCCAGTGTAAGACTTGGTGATGCATCCTGTGGTTTCTGTTGTTTCACCTTATCTGAAGCTCCACTCACCCCAAACTGATGGCGTGCATCATGTAACGGTTTGGTTTAAATCTCTAACAGTTAATTGGTCTGTTCACACCCAGCTGGACTGGACCCGATATTCTCATTGGTTGGGAGTCGCTGACCTCCTCCCCCTCTCAGTTCCCCTAATGGGACAGGAGGGGGAGATTTTCAGCTAAGCCCTAACAATGGGCTGGCCCATGAAAAAAAGAGACAAAGGGAAGACCAGAGCTACTCCGTGGGAGGAATTTAGGGACCCAGTCTCACCCCCCCTGCCACCCCATATATCTGTGCTGTTGCCCTGTAAAATTATTTGGCTTACCCACCACCATCCCCACCCTCCTTATCACCCCTTCTCCCTCCAACCTCTCAGAAAAAACTATTGCAAAAAATCCTAACATTTTGTGGAGGTTTACTCTTGTTAATGTGCAGTTAAGCTGAGAAACTGCATCTGATCTGACTCAGTATGACATGTTATTAAAATGATTAGGCAAAGCTTGATTAGGTAAAGTCTTATATCATGAATCACTCTGTCTCTTAAATTGGCCAGTACACATTTTTGAAAATCACTGCGATGCAATATGGTGGCTTGAAAGTAAGTGGACAAGCTTTCATATCAAAAGAGGGTATAAAGGAACTGGGAAAAGAGGCCATTTTAGATAAAAGCGATATACTCAGACCCAGAGTGTGTGCTTGTCAGATCGGTCCTAAGGAGAGGGCCGGTGGGCTTGCCTTTGTTTTGATTTCCTGTCTTCTGGGAAATGTTTAGAGCGAGTTCCTGCCCCACCCAGACTTAACATGACTAGCCGCACAGCAGAACGCACCCACAAGCCTCTGACTGCTCCCCTCCATGATGACCAGCCCCCGCCCCCCCACAGCCCCCTCCCCACAGACCTCCCCAGCCCCCTACGCACACTGGAATTTAACCTTCCTGACCCTGGTACCGAGCAGGAGAAGACCCACCCCCCCACCCTCTGTCTTTACTCCAGTTTTGATATTACGCAAATCAGTACTCTGCTAGGTAATCTCCTGTAATCTCCCACTCATGAGTCAGCCACACAAGGAACAGACACAGCTGTTTTTAGGGCGATCAAGTTGTCATCGCAGACGCTGCATCCTCTTACGCTGCATCCTCCAGTCGTTTCTTTCTTTAAACTGTTTTCATCTGTTTTCTGTCTGATGCTGATATTGATAGAAACACTTCTCTTTGGGGTATAAAATGAGCAAACTCTGTGAAGGAGCCTGGTTTACATACTAGATAGCAATGGAAATTTGGCTCAGATGTGGCCCACATTTCCAGTTTTCTTATGGCCAATGCTGTATCTGAGCTGTGAGTGCCAAAAGTGGCCCAGATGAGGCCCAAATGTGTCTTCTATCTGGGATGCCTGTACCCATAGGCATGATTCTGCCTGTTTAATATGAATAAGGAGAAAGAGAGGGAGGCTTTTTTTTAGAGGGTATGTTTGTGAACTGTGTAGGGGAACCTGGTATTTCTCAATGTTGATAATATGCTCTGTTTTAACTGAACATATTTTATCTCTGGGAAACATTTGCATATCCCTCTGAATACTCAAATCATGTGTCCAGAAGTCTTACACAAGACTTGTAGCTGTAGAAATGTATCAGTTCTGTAAAATTATTGAATATGCTTCTGTCTATTGACAATCAACCACAGCTGTATTACATGTTTGTTCCTTCTCAATAATTCATTTTTTCTGTATTTGGGGTGTGTGTGTGTGTGTGTGTGTGTGTGTGTGTGTGTGTGTGTGTGTGTGTGTCAGTCTGTGTGTGTGATGGTGTGGAGGTCACAATGCGGGAGAAGCAGCGGTTTGCCATGCTCTTCCAGGCGGTAGTCCTCCCGTGTCAGTACCACACCTCGTCCACCCAGCCCCCGGTGGTGCAGTGGTGGTACAAGTCCTACTGCCGCGACCGCACACGGGACTCCTTCCGCTTCCCAGAGAGCCTGGGCGTCCAGGCCTCCGACCTGGGCGCCGCGTCCCACCTGGAGTGCTCCGACAGCAGCCGCACGGTTCGTATCGTGGCCTCCGGACAGGGAGCCTCCATGACGCTGGCCGAACACTACAAGGGCAGAGACATCGCCATCATAAACAGTAATGTGGTGATTCATGTCCCTTTGAATTGTACCAAAGACAGAACATCTATTACTATCTATTGCTAACAATGCTTGATGACAGGATTATTGGTGACCGCAGCACAGTGTGATTCATCCCCAAGCAGGAATCAGAGCTGATTGTGCCGTGGGTTTCCTGTTCTCTAAATAGTCCTCTTTTGTGTTTGTCTCACAATACAGTGGGCACTATACACACATTATTAGCACAGCCCCCTGTTCTCTTATCCACCTCTATTCATGTATGCACTCCGTCCTTATCAAGACGAAACACCCATCTTCTATCCAAGCTTCAACAATGTCCTCCTGTCATCATTAATTACAGTATAATGTAAACATACATTGACGTGATAAATGTATTTATATTGTATCACCGAGTGCAGCTAGTAATCATTTAATATTAATATGTTTACTTTGTTTGATATTATTTTTTTTGTTGTATACAGGTCAATCATATGCATTTAGTTTCCTCTTGGCTATGCTAAAGCTATGCAGTAGGCAGTGTGCACACTACAGCACCAACAAGTGGTATTTATACCATTTATACCTGTCACTTGGTGCAAAGTGTCAAATTTGTTGTGCACTGATACATTGCTATTCAAGTGTCAGAGTGTACTGTAGCACCAAACTGGTATGATTTTAATTCAGAGCATTGTCAGAAATCCTGTTGGTATATTCAGCGTTTAAATGTTAAAAATGGTATCCAGCTAAACATCAAAGCTTGTTAGCAAGCAAGGTACCACTGTACAAGATTAAAATAACTTTTCCTCAGACCATAACTGACCACAGCCTTTGATTTTCATGCTAGAAATTTGCTAAATGGTGTTTAACTGACAGTAATTTGACATCTTTTGTAGTATTTGCTCTCTGAGTCTGTCCAAAATCTAATATCTTTTGTTCTGCTACAATGGAACCAAAGTGCTACAGAGGATCAAATTGGATTTACAAATGCACTGATTAAATACTGATCACATACTCTCAGGCTGCTTGACCTCTCACCTTCACCTCTTACAGTACATGTAACCTTGTTTCCTCTCTGTGTGCAGAAGCGGACTTGCGGATTGGGGAGCTGCAGTGGGGCGACAGTGGAGTGTACTTCTGTAAAGTTGTCATCGCTGATGATCTGGAGGGGAAGAATGAGGCCCAGGTGGAGTTACTTGTGCTTGGTATGCCCACACTTCATTTCTATCAAAGCAATGACATACAGGCCCTAAGCAAAGAATTAATTTACCATATTGGAATATGTATTTTGTTGTTACACGATAAGCTGTGTGCATTTTGCTTTGTTTGTTGTTGCTCTGTGAAGTTTCTTTTTATTTACTGTTCGTAGAGGTTTTAGAAGTGGCCTTTTTGTGTGTCTGCGTTCCAACGTGTCCGTACAAGAGCTTCCCTGGAGACGGCCAAATGGTGTTTCCCTCTTTACATGGTCCTGGTCCTCTGTGAGAGACTCTATTGTTTAGCTGAGCTTACACTTTTATAGCACTGACATGGCCTTGGCTGGACTCTACTTTTGTTACAACTTAAGTCAATCAGATACAATGTCAGTTGTTGTCCAGAAAGACTATGGGATCATATGCTCAGTCACAGAAAAGTGTGTTTGTGTTATATTTGCTCATTGGGGTTTGTGTGTTGTTGATTAATGATTATACAAGGCTTCCCAAACCTTGGTTGAAGAGTGAATATTTTAGCATGAATGGCCAGTGTTTCACCATATACAGTCAATGGGACTTTAAGTAGCGTATCCATTTAGTGAGAGAAGTTCTGTGGGCTTTTGTTGTCAGAAACGCAAGCCACTCCTTAAGCTGTTACTATGGCAACATGCTTTTTCTGAAGAGACTGGAGCATGTTAAGGGTCAGTGGTGTAGACATGTAGAGAGAGACACAGAAATGGACTGAACTAGATTTGACTTTGGCCCTAAACATAACATGATAGGCGAGTTACCCAAAATAGCTTTCGTCCTGTGTAAGTTTGACTTACCTACTGTGTAGCGTTGCAGTAAAGACCGCTCATGTATAAGGCTCTCCTCTGCTCTGCACTAATCTGATTATAATCAGCTCACAGGAGAGAGGGGGGGTGGAGGGTTAAATTTATAAGAATAACAAGACTGACTGGGTTTAGCACTAGATTTCTTAGCTTGGCCGCACTGCAACTACAGAGTTGGAATTAGAAAGTTTCTAAAACAACATAAGTTGCCAGATTGGCCTTTCCTAAAGTTCCTAAAGATGCTACAAACTTCTGGGTTTAAGCCACAAATTGTGACTCTCTTTCTCTCATCCTCTTCCCAAATCCTGGTTTAATTTTTCTTCCTCTTTATCCCTTTGCTCTCCCTGTTCTCTTGCAGAATCTCATAATCTACTCCTCCATTTCTCATTCCTTGCCCTTTAATGTTCTCCCTCCATCTTTCACTACCTCCCTCCCTCTCGCGACTGCATAGCTCCCTGTCTCTCTCAGGTTACTTAGCGTTACTGAGCTTCATGGTATGTAGATGAGTGTGCCAGCAAGATGACTTTTTTTATCAGAAGGCAAGGGTATGCTGTTTTTCTCCATAGTAACTGCCTACTCAGCACACACTGGAGCCTGACTGCCAGTGGGTGTATCGTCTACTCCTGTAGTCAGACAGATCTGACAGTGAGCGGGCTTTACTTTAATAACAGGCCCTGAAGACCTCACACAAACACATACTGGAAACACGAGAATGAACACTTGTAGTTGTCTAGACAAACACATCATTTAGATTCTGCGTCCCACCTGTTCCAAATGAATGCTGTTCCCCCTTTTCTCTATTTCACTGATTACTAACCTCCTTCATTTTTTGCTTTCACTATCTCTCTGCCTGTTTATCGCTTATAATAAGCACAAAAGAGGCATTGTTTCCATGACGATAGGACTTGCATGACCTTTTTTTGATGAGCTCCAATCGTAAATTGGTGTCCCAGAATCCTCCAGCGCTCTATGTGCCCCAGTTTCCCAAGCCCCCTCTTTGTGCTCCCACACTCCCATATACACCCTCCTGCCCCCTCTCATGGCACATCTTGATATGCGTGTAGTGTGTGCATGTGTGTACAGCTGCATGTGTATGTATTCATGGGTGTGCGTGTGTAACGCCATCAGAGAGGCACAGGTTCCGTGTGCACCACATCACAGAAATATAGCACTGCCGGCCCCCTGCTAAAATTAGATTCAAAGTGACATGAGTTCGGCCTTTGAACTCTGAACCCTGACTTTTAAGACTTATGTCTATGTTCATCAGTTGGTATGTTTGAGAACCCTTCTAGGAAACTCTCAATGGCATCATAATTTAGTAGCATGAACTCTGGACACCAAAATATATCTACAGTATGTATGTGATCATGTATACAGCGCGTGTCACGTCTAAATTTGTCCCTTGACTTCATTGTTAAACGTTGATGGTGTAACAAGTTAGTCTCCTTGGTCCCCCAGTCTACTGCATGACCATTAATCAGTCACTCTGACCCCAGATTTGCTAATTTGCCTGACCTTTTGCTCTTGCTTTCTGCTTCCTCTGCCAGCGCTCACCTCTGCTCTCCCTCTCTCTGCAGGTAGGACAGGAGAGAAGGACGATCTCCTACCTGAGTTTGATGTGGAGATTATGCCAGGTACGGCACTTCACCCGCACCTCTGTCTCCCTCGCTGCCATCTTCTAGCTTACCTAATGCCTCGCGTTTTATTGTCACTGTCCAATCAAAATCCTCTTCCACTAACAAGCACACATTCAGTCTCTTTATATTCTCAGTCTACAATCGGTTTACGAAGCTCAAGCATAAATATGTGTATGTAAATACGTTAATACTTTGTTAATACTTTGTCAATACTTTACTATATTTTCTCAAATAGCTATGGAAGTACATTAAGGAAAAATAATCTACGCTACCTAGTCACAACTCACAACCTTTACCTCCGGCTATCATTTAAACTCTCATTTTCTATGTGATGAGATCCACAGAGGATGTGTGTTGACTTGGTCGGGGGAGTTGAGTGGATTGTCATTTTCGTCACACCCTGAGGAAGTTTGTCGTTAGGGTCTGGAGGCTTTAGAGATGTGATGCTGGATAAGAGTGAGAGCGTTCCCTAGAGTTCGCCTGAAGTTCACTGTGGTTAGTGCTCTGTGGTCTTAAGACACTTTTTATGGGACAGAGAAAGATACATTAGCGTGGTTGTAAGTACCGTATAAAACCTTCTTTATGATGGCGGAGATTGTCATGCAGAAAGTGTTGCCATTTACAGCGTGTAACACTGGAGCGATCATTCCTGAACTGATATGCGGGACACCGTTCTGTAAAAACGGACAATAAAGCTTATCTTGCTTATCTATTGAAGGGAGCAGTGTAGTTATTTACCTGTGTGTGTGTGTCTGTTTGTGTTTCTATTCCAGAGTGGGTGTTTGTGGGATCTGTAGTCCTGGGCAGTGTGTTGTTCCTGTTGCTGGCGGGGATCTGCTGGTGTCAGTGTTGCCCCCACTCCTGCTGCTGCTACATCCGCTGCTGCTGCTGCCCTGACACCTGCTGCTGCCCGCGCCACTGTGAGTAACACACACACACAACTATGTGATTTCCCTAAAAATGTCAGTCAAGTGTCTGAACACGTGTCTGTTCCCCCGTACAGTGTATGAGGCAGGGAAGATGGCGAAGAGCGGCCAGCCCACCCAGGTTCCCATGTATCCCTACTACATTCCTGGGGTCCCCACCATGGCCCCTCTTGCCCCTTCATCCCACGTGGAACCAAAGATTGCCTCTATCCCCTCAGTGGAGACCAACCTGGCTGCCGGTGAGTGTTATCCAAACAGTTCATAAGGTCCGGACATACCAGAGAGTACTGTGGGAAAACAAGCCTGTTCTATTTCCTTTCAGCAACATTGACTGGACTAACCCTCATCTCATTCTGTGTCATTCCTCACCCTCTATTTTGTTCCTAACCTGAATGGAAGGCGTAGGAGAAATGTCTGTTGGCCAGATGCATGTTTGTGTTTGTAGATTTAGTCTGGTGTCTGTGTGTTTGAGTGTGGTTGTATGTTTTTGTTTTGAATGAATGTGCATGTCTGATTATTTACACGTGTGCCTGTGTGTGTCCTTGCATGTTTATGTCCCTGTGTGTGTGTGTGTGCATGTGTGTCCACATCCACAGTGCGCAGTGGTTATCGACTCCAGGCCAACCAAGGCCAGGACTCAATGAAAGTTCTGTACTACGTAGAGAAGGAGCTGGCTCAGTTTCCCTCTGCCAAGATGGCTGCTCTCCAATGTAAGCCTGTACAGAGTAGGCACGTTTCTCTAATCTGTGTGGCAGTGTGCGAGTCTGTGTGTGTTTGTGTCTAGACTAAGTGTCCAAGGTTTGCGTAAATTAACTGCCAGTCTCCATCTTATCCTTACATTCTCTGTCATAAGTTAAAATACTAATACTAAAAAAATAGTTTGAAAGGAACATTTGTTAACTTGTATACTCTTTATCAATGGTTATGTGTTTATTTGGCAGGAATACAGTAAATCAAAAAGTAGAGCATCGCTCCTGATTGTTTTCTATGTCCTTTTCCAGAGCAGTTATTTCATCTTATTTTGAAAATAGGCTGCCTAAACATACACTGTATACTCCATCTAGCCTATGTCTAGTACACATTTAAATTGCTTTGTGATACTAGCAGTAGGTAGCACACAAAATAAGATGTTTCTGTTTGTCCTCAGTCACAATTAACTTTTCCTGCTTTGGATGTAGTTTGCAGTAAGCTATAATCAATGCTCACAATAGCATACTTGTAGTCACGCCAAAACAGAAACTAGGTGATGTACAGATGGTACCATATTGTTATCCCAAACACCTAGTCCTTTAAGCTGACCACATCTGCCTGTGAGACTGCATCAACATTTCTGCTCAGAGTTGTTAAATGTGGTCAGGCACTGTTCGGGAAAGTAGTTGTGTATTCCAGTAGGAGCTTTGTGATCCCTTCCAGAAAATTGTGAAATGTATTTTTACAATGAGCTTTATGAGGAAAGCAGCAGCAGCCTCTATAGTGATATATCTGTCCCAACAGCCAGTAGCCTGTCAGAGCTGAGCTCTCTTCATGATGGAGGGAATACAGACTTCAGACACACTTATCACACGGTCCAGATGAAGGCGCTCCCACCCATAGCAGACCTTGATGAGCGGTCAGTGCTGAGAGCGGCTCCGCACACCAGGGGCCGCAGGCACAGACGGGACAGAGGCCACCAGTCAGATGATGAACTGGAGAGCAGGTACAGTGTGGGTAGATGGTATTATTGTATTATTATTACTATTATTGCTGTTTACATTATGTGTATTCTCTACAGACTGTACAGGTATTATGGGCACATGGTTGTAGATGTGTGCTGAGTTGTGTGCTCTTCCCTGCCCCAGGTGGAACCCTCGCTCGGAGCACCTGCAGAGAAAGACACTGAGCAGCAGGGGGCGCACCGGCTCCCTGGACGAGCTGGAGGAATTTGCCCGGTCCTACGGCTCCCGCCCTCGCCGGGTCGAGCCTCGAGACCGGGCCTACGACCGCGACTACCTGAACGACAGCCCTCCCAGGCGTTTCTACGGAGACGAGGATGACGGCTGGCGTCGCCGCAGCCCCTCTCCTTTTCTGCAGAAGAGAAGGGACACGTGGGACAGCGACCGCCCCTCTCGCCCGCCCCACCGCCAGGCTCAGGGGGGGAAGGGCTACGACGACGCCTTCCTCAACAGCGTGCTGGAGAGCAAGAAGAGAGGGCGGGGAGGGGATAGAGGGGCTGGGAGGGGCGACGAGGACAGTGACACTCCCTCCAAGGGAAGTTCTAGAGGCAAGGGCAGCGACTGTTACTACAGCCGGTCGCCTAGCAACCGTCCTGAGGAGGAGGACCCTCTGCCTCCGTACTCCGAGGTGGAGCGGTGCCGCAGGGTCGACTCGAACTCAGACCGTTACCGCATAGTAGAACCTCCCGGTACAGAGCGGTACAGGACCACTGACCCTGCCATGAGGCCTTTCTCCTACACCCGCCCCCCCCAGGCAACGTCTCACACCTTACAGGGGGTCAGAGAGGAGCGGGACAGGAACCGAAACATGGTGAGTTACTTGTAGTAGGAAAAAGGACTTCCTTCCTCTGCAGCTCTTTGGTAAAGGAGCCAACAAATATTCTATTACAAAATTCTGTAAACATTTAATGACATTTGAAGTTGCTGTCTTATACTTGCACATAATCTAAATGTCTCTTTTTTGTCAGTGGGCAATGTACATAGATGATCTTACACTGAATCATTATAATTTAGTTTTTAAACATGATTTTAACTAGATAGCTGTAACAGTTTTATGCTTAGCAAGTTGACAGTGCCTGATAGCAAGGAGAAATTACATTATACTGTCATTCAAATATGCATGTTGCCGCAAAGCATGCAGTCATTACACTGTTACAAATGCTTACTTTCTGACTAACTAAATATCCAAAAAAACATTTGTGATTTGCACTCTGGAATCAATATCACAGTCACTACTAACAGAGCTTGAGCTGCATGATTTCTGTGAACGGTAACCAAACTTTGACACCTCAAGGACCAGGCAGGACTAACCCAGCATGAGCAGCATGATTGCAAGGTCTCTAATGTGTGGCTCTTGGTGTATTTCCTTAACAGAGCACTGCACTGAGCAGGGATTCTCTCATAGTGTGACACAGCAGAGTTTCCCAGCCTTGGCCCGCACAGCACTGCCAGTGTTGAGAATCTCGCCACACTCATTTAAACCGTCCTGTTGCTATGCAGGAGGGACTAACTACTGTTCTACCAGCAGCCACATGAAGTGTGGCTCCTCTCACTGAAATAACAGCATTGGAAAACAACAGTATTGCATGGAAAATCATAAGAAATGAGAAAGGACAAGGCATTATGTGTCAGTTCTTTTAGTATAGGACAGTTTATGGTTTTGTGTGTGTGTGCATGTAGCATACAGATGGTATGTGTGTGTGTGTCTGTGTGTGTGTGTGTGTGTGTGTGTGTGTGTTTGAAGCCACGGCCTTACATATGTTAAGTGACTGGACTTGTACCTGTGCCAAGATGTTTGTTTTTTTCAATTTTGCCAATTTCAGAATGAGTCTGGTCTGAGTTTGTATTTCCATGTTGTATAACACCAAGCAGGAACTTGTATTTTTCCCTGCACACTTCAAACTTCTCACTCAATACGCTGCAACTCAGGTTCACTTTGTGTTTGTGTGTTTCTGTCTGTTGTGAAAGATATTGTACTGTATGTATGTACTGTACCTTGAATTTGTACTGCAGATTTTAATTGCACTGTTTAAGTACCCAAGCCCACACATTACATAAACCGGCCTCTGGCTGTATGGTGGGCTTTGACACTGTGCCATTGCATACATTTGCATTTCAATTGTTTTGACATGAATGATTTTGATATAAAATACCTATTGTCTGTCATAGAATCGGGTCTATGTGTGGTTATTATGTCTGATAATGTGCTTGATAATGTATGTGTACCCTGGACAAAGAGTGTGTTTCTTATCGTGGCTTATCAAAAATACACAGCTAAATACACACTGCAGTGCTGTTCACAACCTTCATCTGCAGTACAGTACACAATCTGCACAATTATGTCATGTAAAGCACGGGAATGCTTTAAAATGTATTCATTAAATATGTTAGGGTGTAAACAGGCTAAATGGTGCATCATAATCTCAAACCTGTTACCTTTCACATAACAACTATGATTTATCATCATTTAGTTAGAGCAAAATGAGACAAAATGTTTAGGGAAATAAAGCAGAAGTACATTTCCATGATGGAAGATAGATACAGTCCAAGAGAGCAGGAGACAGAAAATGAATGACGCCTCCCTCCCATATACAGACCGCACAATACCAGGAAGGAAGTGAGAAATTGGAGCGTCTAAAGGTTGAGAATGAAGCCACAGTCAGAGACAGATGGGATGGCAGGGCATTTCATTCATGCAGCATTTTTCACAGGATTTCAAGCACACTTCAATGAGTAGAGATGAGTACTTGAGTTCAGCTCAGGCGGGCATGTTTTGTGTAAACTGTAAAGCTCACTGGGGCCTATGTGCTCAATAAGAGATGTAAACATCCACACACAAAGAAGTCCAACGCTTGTCTAACGTGACTCATCCTGAGAATGAACTTTAAACTGAGCCTGTTTGCCACAGTGAATAAACTAATTTGCAGGCCGTCGTTCTGCGCAGGCTGATCTGCATCCTCTTACCTTTGTCACTGTGGCCTTTCCTTTGTGTCTGCAACACACTCAATTTACATTCCAATCTCCCAGGCTTCAGCTTTGTGAATGTAATTATTATACTTCTCACACTGCTGTGAGGAGAATTAAGTTTTTCACTGACCAGGGTAGAACACACTAGTCGAGTCATAAGACTAGATGGACTAGATGTAAACGTTCAAATTGTGAATACGAATCTGCCATGTAAACAGGTTTTGTTAGTAGCCTACTAGAAGCACTGGGATCACCAAGCAAAGACTAACAGCATGTCTACTAATCAAGCTCTGTCTCTACTTTGTTAGTGTTTCAACTATTCCATACTTTCTTTGACAGTGGATTGTTACGGATGGAACCATTAAAGATGAGAATAAACGACTGTGAGTTCTTTCAGCTTTGTTTTAAGGGAGATAGTAACGTTTGTCTGTGCTCCCATCGGGACAGTCAGTACCAGGCGCTCTTCCTGCTCTTCCTCCATTGTGCTGCACCTGTTACGAGGCGGGGTCAGTGATGTCACCTGCGGCTGGGGGATGGGATCCGTCTGTACCACGGACTCTGCGTGGGAACGCCGTCCAATACAGGTGGAAACACTCGTAGTCCACAACAAGGAATTTACACAGACGAATTAATATGCGGTCCTAAATGACAACCAAGGTTATGCGGAGTGGCGTCTACGTAGCGTTTTTATCTAAATGTTCCGTTTTTTGAGCAAGTCGAATCGCCTAAAGGATAGATAGCCACGCTTCCGCGATAGGCTAAAGAACATCGAGATGGGAAATATGATATTGGTGGCGCTCCTGCTGGGTTTCCTACCAACAGGTAAGGCTTTGAAATCTTTACAATAACCGTAGCCGATGTTTCTTCATTTATTTAGACGTCTATAAACATGGATATAGGCCTAAGCCACTTTGGAAAACTGTTGAAAGTAAGCATGTCTTCAAGTTAATTATCGACAGGTGTAAACAGGACAAGGCCGACCATTTGTCACGTGACTAAACACTGTTAACATGTTGAAAAGTTACTGTAGAGAGCTCGAGACAGGCCTGTTAAGATTTTCGAAAAAATATTCAAAAGGGAAAGTCTTGACATTCAGGCTTTACACCTTAAAGTAGTGATTTACTCAATTAATATATCGGCCTGTCACCAACTTGTCTTCATAAATATATATTGCTGATCATGATTGACAGCTATTATTACATGTTAATGATGTCACTTTAGTATGTGAGCAGTTTAAAGACTTCTGGAGTAAACTGCTACCAGTCCGGTCAGATTCCAACTTACAAGAGCAAAACTTTTAAACTAAGACATAGCCTCATGTTTTTCTCCAATGTTGCAGTAAGATCATTTGACTTGTGCTTATACTGAGGTTGCTGTTTACATATCCTCCTCTGTTTTAGAGCTGTTGTCCATCCAGGTGATTGTTCCACAAACAGAGAGGAGTACAACTCTGTTTGCTTCTGTGATCCTACGCTGCGACTTCTCCACTTCAGCAAACCCTCAAGAGGTCCTGGTCACCTGGCGATACAAGTCCTTCTGCAAAGACCCAGTGTTGGAGTACTACTCCACAGGTGAGGCTGAGCTGGAGGGATACAGAGGCATCAGCATGCTGTGATGATGCTGAACCACAACACTTAGTGGGAAAATGGTGTTGTAGTAATCTAGGCTGCTGTAGCTGGGAGATAGAGAATAGAGAGTGGATTTTTTTTTAGAATGGGACTGAGGCTACTCTTTGAAGGACTTAAACAACAACAACTAGTTTCACTTTCAATGGAATGACTCATTCGTTGTCATTCTTGGCTTGACCCTTTGCAATTAATATCAGCATTGTCATGATGTAAGCAAAATAAAGCATTCAGATTTTGAAAGAACTACCAAATTAATGTTTTCATAATTTGTGCGTGGAGGGATGTTGGGAGATTCTTAAAATTGATATCATACTACACTAATGAAAAAAGGCTTTGGGGATTGTGTGCACCGGCTAGTCCCTGGCCTAGGACTTAAAGAAATTGGACTGATGCTGTTCAGGAACAGGCTGTGTAAATATTTTGTCAGGTGCAATCAGTCCATACAATCTGACATTCTTTTGGTTACAATGGGCTTTACAACTAAATGTTTTCCTAAAGGATATTACAGTATAAATGTATAACATCAGTACCCAACTGTCCCTAACACCACTGGATGGGGTGACTGGTGGATGCTTGTTACATTGGAAAATTACAATTGACAAGGCCACTCACCAAAAAAGTAAACAAAAAGTGCTGTCGTTCATATGTAAAATAGTTAATTTAAAGAAATTGTTTGACTCGATTTAAAGTGTCATAGAACATTCATATTGCACTCATCCTAAAAAGTTCCCTTTTTTCTAAAGAGTCAGGCAAAATACAGAATTTTCATTGTAATCTAGCCTGAAGCAGTTTGCAGTGTCCAAGATTCTTTTTGAGCTTTAATGCTTTGTGACATCATCTGTCATCATTTGTGATGCTGGTCTTTGTGATATCACTGTCCTACCTAACAAAGAGAAAATGCCCTGATTTCTGTGCCACCAGGTTATCAGGGAGGAGGAAGCGATGACATTCAAATCTTTGATTTTGTTGTCAGTCTTAAAACAATGGTTGCATATCCATTGTAACCATTGTCCAACCTTTCCTTGACAGGCCTTAATTAAGGCATTCTAAAATAAATAGGGGTATCTTATCAACTTTACCCTTTTGTTCCAATCATAAGTGCTAAATCAAATGTCATATCCTTTTGTTCAGAAAATCACCTGGTTTACCCAGAATTACAAACACCACATTAAAGGAAATTGTTCAGCCCCATCCCTCAACAAAGGATTATTCTGTCAGTGTCAGGCTTGATTGACAGCTCCTCCATTAGGATAGGTAATTTGAATAATTTGAGTAAATTTCTTGAGTAATTTTTATTTATACTGCACTGAAATAGCAGTGCTTCTACATTGCGTTTCACACCTCCAGACTGAATAGTGACATCAAATTAGCATCATTTACTTTGTAATGTCACAATCTGTAGGGAAGAATGCTGATATCATCATAAAGCATTCAGACTAACCTTCAAGCCATCAAGAGCATTACATGTCCTTTTTATAGTGTCCAGGTGACTGCTGTTTTCACATGATCATTATCTAATGGCTATCCAGTGATTATCCAATGATTTAGCTTGATTATCCAACTGGCAGCACATTGGTGGGTCAAAAAATTAAAAACTGGCTTTTGTTGTTATTCTCCTAAAGGATTTGGTGCTACTGTTATGATGGGGCTTTGAGCATTATGAGGACATAACAATAATGAATTCAGCATCCTTCATCCTTCTATCCCTCTATCTCTGAAGCCTATCAGGCGGCTCTGCAGCTGGGTCAGGACCCAGCCAACGACTGTCCGGACCGCCAGCGCACAGTCCGCACTGTGATCCAGAAGAGGGGCACTAATGAAGCTATGCTGGGTGCAGAGTATCGAGAGCGCAAAATTACCATTCAAAACAGTGAGTTTTGTCCCATCATAATAACCATGTCACTGTTTCAGTCGGAACTGAACTTCATTAACATTCCATTTAAAATCTTATGGAATGAGTTAATGTTGAACAGTGTTTCATATTACACCACAGCCTGTAAGTATTTTTATGTCCCGCCACCATGGTAATACCACCCATGTGTTATGTGGAGGCAAGTACATTGACATAGAAATATTTGCTAATTAATTTGCTAATTTAATGACATCATTAGCATAACTAGTTGTGTTCCATATATCATGGTGATTATGGCGGGACATTAGGCAGCTCATTAGGCAGCTGAAGTGCCTCTTGGTAGAGAAATGAATGTAGTTCCATCACAAATGCCTGTAGTAAGCATGTATTAACACACATACAGTATGTACTGTGTGGCCTCTTACTGTGTGGCAACTAAAACAAAAGATACTCCAAAATACTTACAAAGGTTGGGGGATTTTCTTATCTTGAATATGTTGTATTTGTTGTATTGTGTTATTTTTGTTGTAATTTTATGTTGTATTCAATACTTGTGATATTCTTATCTTATCCTTATCTTTGCCGCTGCAATCACCCAATTAAACCCAACAAACAAGTCTTATTTTATATTATCTTAGGTAATGCTAATGTGTTGGTATGTGTCGACAGAGGCTGACCTGGTCATTACTGAGGTAATGTGGTGGGACAATGGTGTGTATTTCTGCTCCATTGATGCTCCTGGTGACACGACAGGAGACTCAGATCGTGAAGTCAAGCTCATCGTTTACCGTAAGTGACCACAGTCACTCACTGACTGTCATATTGAGGTGTTTGTTTCCTAAAAAGAGCTGGAAATATCACAGAAGCATCACATTCTTCCCAATCTGTGACGCCCCCTCGATGGTGACCCCTGACCTTTTAACGCTGTTCCAGATTGGCTGACAGTCTTGTTAATCATCATTGGTGCCTTGCTGCTGATCATGCTGTTCTGCATATGCTGCTGCCAGTGCTGCCCACAGAAATGCTGCTGCTATGTCCGCTGCCCCTGTTGTCCGCAGACCTGCTGCTGCCCAGAAAAAGGTAATGCAGTTCATTTTTCCCCTCAGCGGGTTAAGAGGCAAATTCACATCAGTCAATCAGGTGGCAGGCAATTCTCTCCTCTGTACCAAAACCATCAGACTTCATCACAGTTTACAGCCCCTGGAAAAAATAATTTTCATTAAATGGTGTCTGTGTTGTTTGATATTTGCACTTTTACAACGGGCTTTGAAATCTTTTTTAGCTAACTAGTTATTGCTTGCAAAACCAGGAACGCACTGTGGGACTGTAGAGAATCTGTACTTGTTTAAACCCATCCATAAAAATCAACTCGATGCTTACAGATATCTCTAAGCCCTGTAATGTAAGCGGCCTCTCACACCCTCTCTGCTCTACTCTGCTCCCAGCGGTGATGCAGCACAGGATGCTGCGAGAGGCTCAGAAGGCGATGGCTCCCTGGATGCACGGCCAACCCATTTACGCTCCCATTAGCTCCAATGCCTCATCCCTGGGCAACCCTGTATTGTACTCAGGTGAGTCACACAACAGCACAGTAAGACCTATTTTTGATGCTTTGTTGCACCTTTTTTGCTTATACTAACCAAAGTATGAATACGATTATTTCCATCTCTCCAGATTCTGTTGTAAAATGAACCCATTTGATTTCATTGTCATTTCAGGCTCATTTTCAGATCACCCTGCCAAGCAGAACTTTGCCATGGCTCCCATGGGACCGTCACCCATGTTCCTCCAGCAGCAGCCCCCTCCTCCTCCACCCCATGGCTTCCATGGAAACGGCAGTATGCACAGCAGCATCCATGGCACCAACCAGGTGCTGGACTACCTGGAGAGCCAGGTGAGGGGGATGGATGCCGGGCCACCTCTGATGTCTCCCCACAACGTCCAGCATCTGCCCCCGCTGCAGCCTCACCCTCAGCCCCAGCCGGCTCTTCAGGCTGTTCCCTTCACTCCCGGCCCCCCAAGCATGCTGTCGGCCCTGGATGAGATGGGGGTGAGAGGGGTGGAGAGAAGGGTGATAACCCTGCCTCCCATTGTCCAGCGTGCGCCCAACCTTTCCTTCCACAGGGGGCCTGGAGGTGGAGAGGCAGCCAGGGGCGGACCCAGAATATCTAGCCAGTCCAGTGGGAGTTCAAATCGCACTGGTGGTGGAGGAAGAGGAGGAGGAGGACGGGGAGGAAGTCACCGCCGTGACAACCGTGGCTACAGAGACCCCTCTCCTCCCCGCCGAGGGATCTTGCGTGGCTACAGCGACGACTCCGACTGGGAGAGCAGGCGAGGAGGAGGAGGAGGAGGAGGAGGAGGAGGAGGAGGAGGAGGAGGAGGAGGAGGAGGAGGAGGAGGGGTGCGTGGGGGGGCGAGGGACGAGAGAGGAGCCTCAGCCGGGAGGAGAGGAGGCGGGTCGAGGCCGCGCTCCCGCAGCCGTGACGACCTGATGGAGGAACTGCGTCGCTCCGCCCCGAGGAGGGACAGGAGCTACTCGCCTCCCGCACATCGGCGAGGGTCCTGGAGCTCCGATGAAGAGGACAGCAGGAGAGGAAGGGGGGGCAAAGGGAGGGAATGGCCCGAGAAGCCGCCCAGCTACTCCTCCATTGAGAACCAGCCTGGACAAAGTAATGGCAGGAGGAACTATGACCGCTTTTCTGTAAGAGCCACACACAAGTACTGAATGATCCACACACATGCACTGACACACACTCCACTCTGTATCATTGGACTGTTCATCTCTTTCTTTCTTGACTTCTTTGTCTTGATTTTCTGTCTTTCTTTGATTCTTTCTGTGTGTTTTGGCTCTGTCTGTCTCTCTCTTTTACTTACCCTCACTTCTCTCTGTCACTTTTCTCTCTTAGGATAAAAGCTCCCGTAGCGGCACCAGCGTAGTGATCTGAAGCCTTTCTATGCTTTTCTCCGCTTGATGAATATTTCCACAAAGGTGAAAATGAAGACAGACAGTAGGTACCTTGATTTATTCAGTCAGGGTTGTAAGGATATAGCTGTGAAATCTGATAGTGAGTGCTGAAGATTTAATGTATGGATATAGTTGTATAGTGCACTGTATGTAATTGCAATGAAAATTAATGACTGTTTTTATTTTTTAAAAATGTGCAGTTATATAAAGCCTGGTCTCTTTTGGTATTGGAATAGTTAATGAATGTGTTTTTGATGCTGGTCCTAGTTGTATCAATTTTTGTGTGTTTTCTGACTGGTGGTGGATAAATGTGTCCTGCTTTAGGTATTTGTGAAGTGAAAGTTATTGTTTTTTTTACTTTGTAGTCATGAACCGTTTTAACAAGCAGATTGTTAGCATATTATCAAATGCTGTAAGTGGTTGAAGTTTGTCATTTCAGCGGCAAAGACATCAGTGACCACGTTTTGTGTGTGTGTTTGCGGGAGCAGATATGTATTCATTTGTATACTTTTGCCTAATTGTATGTACTATTTAAAGTGTTTTTATCTTGATTACAGTAACATTTTTAAACAATAATAGCAAAGAAAGGCAACCCTACATGAACATGTTGATAGGGAGATGGACAAAGTAAGAGGACATGACTGTTTAAGTTGGGAAACTCATACCTCTCTGACAAACAGCTAGTCAACTCCAAAGCTCATTTTTTTACTTCCATTAATGTTTGTTTTTGTAACTGGAACAGGAGCCGAGATGTGTTGTCATGAAATGTGCATATTTTCAATAAACCTGTTTAGATACAACTATTTTGAACTCGATCATTTATCTACTTACACATTAGATGAAGTGGAGGGAGTTGTGCTGCAGCATGTTATGTAAGGTCAAGTCTGCAGAACTGATCACTCCCTGCCATGTTAGATGGAGCAAAACATCTACATGGCAGGCATGCCAGTCTGGTTTAACCACAGGGTCTAATAATCAGAGTTGAAAGGCTTTTCCCAGGACTCATAGTATGTATGTGGACTGTATCATATTTGGCCAGAAGAGGGAGCCACAGGTCATTGAATATTTCGACCTACTGAGATGTTTTTGTCTTTTGTACGATTCAATTAGATTAATTATGTTGTTTTCTTTGTATGATCATGACTAACAGTCAAATGACATTTTTGTCATCTGTTTTCCCAGCTATAAGGAATGTTTCATGAAGCTGAATTAAGTATGTTGCGTGTAACAATTAATACAATGCCTTATTTTTCATGGCATACACGGCTCTTTGGCCAGCATGAAAAGGCTTGGCCGTTTCGAGACGTATCCAGGGAGGAATTATTATACTACATTATCAGTGTAGATGTTCATATAGGAGAGAGACAGATTCAGCATCTGTTTATGTGAGAGGAGGAGGGGGAGGAGGAGGAGGAGGGGGAGGTGGGGGTTGGGACTCCTGTTTTTTTACTCCGTCTGATTGGCGGGTCCAGAGAAAGGGGCCGGCCCTGGAGAGGCAGACTGACTGGGAAGTGAAACTCCCAATGTCAAAGGATCCTGGATCAGCTGTTTGTAGTCGACTCTCCTACATTCACTGATAATAGAAATATTAATTGGAGAGTCGAGGGCCGAGCAGAGTGCCTCCTGTGAAGATTGGAGCTAGGATCACACGGCAGCTTCAAATCGTCTTCAGGTAACGCCAGCTGATGAAGACTAGCTACCAGCTAGCTAGTGGCTGCGCAGATTCCTCTGTAAAGAAAATATGTTTATCATAAAGCTGCAGCTAGCTAACAGCGGTTAGCTCTGCTGCTGCTGCTGCACACAGCGAGCTTTCCATATGAACTTGCATGCTAGCCGGGGATTTAGATTCTCCACAGCCAAGGAATCTTTTGTATATTATTAATTTATTCATGCATTTATTGCCCACCCCAAATAAATGACTCCTGTGATCACGGCACCTGTTGTTTATCACTGTAAAAGTGACTCAGCTCTGGCGAGGCCGACCATAACTTCATACTCCAAGCGAGTTGTTTACTAGGCTAACGTTAGACTTGCTGAACTTGAATTACCTGTGGTATGCACGGCGGTTCTAGGTCGTGTGTCCTCTTTTTTTTTTTAACTGTGCAAGGTGACTAGTCCCACCAACATCATATGACCGACGCTTGTGTTGTTGTGTCCCCTTGTCCCCTGCAGGCAGCATGAACTCCCTTCCTGGAAAAACGGTCCTGTCGCTATGCAGACGCACGTCGGCGGGAGCTCTGAGGGTCCTGGCCGGCTCCCCGGGTCACCCTGCCGCGGGCCGTCCGGCCGACAGGGCCTGTTTCCAGGCGGTGCGGGTCTGCCACTCGGGGAACAGCCGCAAGGGCAGCGTCAGCACCAAGAAACGGGGCTACGACATCACTAGAAACCCCCACCTCAACAAGGTTAGCATAACAAATGAAGGGGTTCATTCCAAAATGCAACATAATCCATTTTGGAAACATTTTGCTACCTGAAATTCATCAGTCATCAGACAATTTGCTTTATTAGCAAATAGTTCTATGTCAACATACTTGTCTTCACACTGGTGGTACTAATATGGACCCCATATAAAGCATCAAGGAGCTATACTTGTTTAAAAAAAATATTAATATGCAAATGTATGCACCAAGCTGCTCCAAAATCTAATTGGATCATCTACTCTATAGGGGGAACCTGTGTTGTAAATACAAAGTTTCCATCATGTATTGTTCTTGAGTTATTATGTTCACCATAATGTGTCTACATACACACAGACAGATGCCACCATGATAGCATAACGTCCCACACACCATGTACCATGGTGGTGGAACGTAAGGAACAGTGAATACCATATAAGTAGAACAGGAATGCCAAAGCTCCCGTCGTAGTGAGATAGTCGAGTGGTTAAGGCCCCCGCCTCTTGAACTACATATGTGCACCACAGAGCTTTCTCTTCTGTCTCTCTGTCTGCTTTCCCTCTGTCTTAACAAAGAATTAAAAAAAAACTAAAGGTGAATGGACTGCCTACTCTCCTTTAATATTACTGCTATGGTAAATAGTCCCCAAATACACACAAATTTCAGAGAACAACAAGAGTACCAGTGCATGAGCATGGTCAAGTACCACAGCTTCTGCAGTACTAGTAAGTGATAGTTGTATTTTTGCAAGCGTTAAATCTAAAGAGTGCTCTGTCTTAATGTGCTGCAGCTGCACTGACTGGCCTAGAACCAGTCTAAAACAAACATTCAGAAAGTGACTCACCAGAGGTTTTGCTGCAGTTTTTGTTGCACAAATCAAATAAAGATGTTCTCCCAGTATAATGTAATTAAATGCCAAAAGTTCATGGAAACCACTTATAAACAGGCAATGGATTTTTCTGCCATGCCAGCTCCCCCGGGACAACAGAATAGATACTGACAACGTTTTAGGTGACTGAGTGTTATAGTTTTTTTTAAGGCCAATACGAGGTCGGTCGCAGTTCCTTCCACTGCTGGAGCTTAGTCAGCAGTTGGGAGCCCAGAGTCGGGGTTTTCATTCTGACTCACAGGTCAGTTAAGTTGACACTAATGGTCAGGAAGTGAGCCTGCTCAGAGGAAAAAACACTGTTTGAGCAAAACCAAGAAGCACTTAAAAGCCTCTTAAAGTGAGTTTCATTACAGCTTAGTTTCAAGTCGTGCACACTAAAATAAAAAAAAACATTCTCAACCTCTTCACCAAGGCACATGTTGGAGATGTGCTTTGACATTTTTGCCCAAATGTAAAGGAAGTCCAGGGAAAGTCGAGAAAAAGCCTGAGCATGCTTGCTCTTTTGCAGCGACACCTTGCTTCACATTCACACACAGTTTGTCACACACAGTCCCACTTCTCTAACTTCTGCGTCACTGCCACCCTGCTAAGTGATCAATCACACTGATTAAACAAACTTCTCTAACATGTAAAGAAATCAGCTTACCATCATATTTCCTGCCCCATCAAAGTTAATGCAGCGTTTTCCTTGGCTGATGGGTCTTTTATATTTGGTTATCTCATTATTTGCAGCCCTATTTTACAGTATGGGAAATTTCCAAGTAATCCATAATTAGGTTTGGCTTGGAATGTCGTGTCTCACATAAGTGTGCTGCAGTTTAACTTCTCTCTCACCCACATTGTGTTTCACTCTCTCTTTCTGTCTCCTGCTGTGTTGACAGATAGTGTGTAGGCGGGGTTGATTACAGGTGCTGGTCAGGCGTATCTCCTTAATGGGTTTACTTTAGTGCCTCTTTAACTCTTGACAGGTTTAGCTTAACTCTGTTAATCTGTGACTCTCTCTCTCTCTCTCTCTCTCTCTCTCTCTCTCTCTCTCACTCTCACTCACTCACTCACTCACTCACTCATTCACTCGTAGTTTGTATGCCCATTTGTACAGTATTAATCTGATTTGGCATTTCAGCTACCCCTGTATCAGCCTGCCTCCTTTTAATGACCTCTGGCAGATCTTTTGTTGTTCAGTGTATTGTATATATACAGTATATGGCGCTATATTTAGCTGCTGTACATGTCGCTTTACTGCCAGGCATTTAGGCTCAGGCTCTATCATTAATATAAATATTCTTAAATGAGCAAGAGGCACGTGGAACAACAGCTATGTAGAATACTGACATTGTGATTGAAGGGCAGTCACAGTGTACTTTTGGTCACCACAAATCAAAGGCACTATCACATTTCACAACCTAAACTTGACGTCAGCGACACACATAATTTACCATGACAGTGGTTCGTTCAGACGATGCACAGACCCACAGTAGACCCCGCTGACCCTATCGGACCGGTTTGTTTCCCATGTAGGTCATATATTTGCTGGTGTGCAAGAATGCAGAGGAAGTGGAGGGAGAGTGAAACAGCAGGGAGGAAGAAAGGGAAGTGGAGTTGACAGGGGAGGGGATCCAGGCCCCCGTACTATTGGACAGAATAAATAGATTAAACCTCACACTCCCCTCCAATCACCCTTTGGGAAGCCTGCCAGTGACAGGAGTGTAGCAGCACTAACCGAAACCAGAGGGCAGAGGGGAACCAGGCAGTTAACCAGACTGACCGACATGGTTTCATATTGTTTGCTGCTGTCAGTTAGCAAAATATTTCCAGTACTGCTGGATGTCGCCTCGCGCTATTTTACCTTTTCATTGGTTAGATACAAAGAAATGACAGGTGATTTATAATTAGGAGAAAATATCAAAAAGACCACTGTGGTTGGATGGGTGTATGGGTGCATGAGTCAGATCTAACCTCATGTTATTATGACTAACGGATGAGTCACTCTGGTCTGGATTGTGGAATTCGGATTTCTTATTTGGATTGTGGGCTTTAGCCTATTGGAGCGAATACTTTCCAGCGAACGTATCGTGGTATAATGGCTCCTCCTCCTCCTCCTCCACCCTGTAGGGAATGGCATTCACCCTGGAGGAGCGCTTGCAGCTGGGCATCCACGGCCTGCTGCCCCCCTGCTTCCTGTCCCAGGATGTCCAGGTGCTGCGGGTCATGAAGAGCTATGAAACACGCACCAACCCCTTGGACAAGTGAGCACAGACGGAAATGTTTACAGTCAAGCTGTAATTATAAAGTACATGGACATCATAACATGTCTGCAGAGACAGATGCATTGAGAACGCTCTTTATTAGGGCTGTCCCAGGACTTGCTTGGTCAAATTTTCTTTAGCATTTCAAATCTCTTGCCAGTGGACAGTTTGCTGTTTTTTTTATGTATTATATGGTAATGGTTTTAAGTAGTCATGTCAAAAGTTTGTGCAGTCTTTTTAGTGTAAAGTATAAAGGAAAATCCTCCCTAAAACACGTTAACACTGTTTAAAACAGCTACTACTGATATGCCTCGTTGTTTGAAGTATTTTTCTTATGACGTCATGTCGAGATAGTTTCAGCTCAGCTATAATGGAGCTAAATAGGAGAACATTTTCCACTCTCAAGCAAACAAGGGCTTCATTTTGCACTGATGTTCAACAATCAATCACACAGGGAGAAATCCATTGTAGAAGAGCAGAGAGACCAGTTTCTCCTCAGCCTCAATAGACCAGAATGCAATGCAGCCACAAGTGTTGTGCTATGAGTAAGGGGCGCGGTCGACTGGAAAAACTGTTGCTCTCTTGCTGTTACCATCACTATGGTTACTGCCCTCTCCGCCTACAAGCACTGAATACAACAAGTTCAGACAGAGAAGTTCTCTGGGGGTTGTAGAAAGTCATTATGGGAAATGTAGGAAATCACTTACTGAAGCAGAAGTAGACGTGGCAGGTTGAGGGAAAGTGGATCCAGCAAAAAAGTAAATTACAACACAATCACAAAATAACTCCTGGAATGCATTGAACATCACAGACTGATGATATCTAACAGTGTAAGATTATCTGCGGGTGGAATTTTCCTTTAATTAAAAAATGGAAACATAAAACAATATAAATATACCTCACTCCCTTGAAATGTCTTATTCCTTTTATTTTTAGAAAGACCTTAAAGAAAAAATGATGAAATACATGAGGCAGTGGCAGTATGACTAATTGGAAAATAGTTTCACTTGCTTTCACGACTCACTTGTTTTCTTCCACAAATTGATTATGTTTAATGATTTTCTCTCTCAGATACATCCTGCTGATGACTCTGCAGGACAGGAATGAGAAGCTGTTCTACCGCCTGCTGACCTCTGATGTGGAGGAGTTCATGCCCATCGTCTACACTCCCACTGTCGGCCTGGCCTGCCAGCAGTACGGCCTCGCCTTCAGGAGACCACGGTCAGACAGACACATCCACGATATACATGTACCATTTCATTTACACTTCACTCTTTGTTTAATTATTACGTTATTCTTTCATTCACTCAGTTTATTACACTAAAATTCACAATTTAAAATTTAACTTGGTAAAATAAGAAATTGGACTCTAAGTGTTCCCTGATTTAGCATTTCTGTAGTTATGCTATATAGTATTATTGGTTATGTCATGTTGTAGCTCTGTTTGTATTTACATTTTTTAGGTATTTAGCTGACGCCCAGAGTGACTTACACTGAGAATGACAGTTTTATAAGCTTCAGCTCCTGGAATCACCAACATTACAAGCAGCCAATAGTGAAGAGTTCAAGGGTCAGAGCCACAGATCCCGGACAATATCCTTGTGAATAGGCAGGTCCAGTGAGTCACAATAACATATGACATTTAGAGGACTCTGTAATATAAAGCACTTTACAGTACCATGAGTGCATACATGTTTAGCATGTGTGGCCCCAGTGGGAATAAAACCTCCAACCGTGGCATTATTACTGCCATTCTCTGCTCGCTGAGCTGTACAGCACCTCTGATGCTGAAGCCATAACCTGGTAACCTAACTGTTCACAGAGGACTCTTCATCACCATCCATGATAAAGGCCACATCGCCACCGTGCTCAACTCCTGGCCTGAAGAAAACATAAAGGTACCCCCCCACACACACACACACACACACACACACACACACACAGCAGTTTGTATCTGAGTATTTGAATGTATATCACTGATCTGTGTTTGTTGTCTCCATCTAGGCCATTGTGGTGACAGACGGGGAGCGCATCCTGGGCCTGGGTGACCTGGGCAGCTACGGCATGGGCATTCCTGTGGGGAAACTGGCCCTCTACACGGCCTGCGGAGGCGTTTCCCCCCAGCAGTGTCTCCCTGTGCTGCTGGATGTGGGAACTGACAACCAGGTCCGTCAGAGCGGAGGGAAGCTTGTATTCAGGCTTTATGGGCCGCTGAAATACTCCTAATCTGCTCCTTATCAGGCGTGACATGACAGATTCAGTGTCAGAGTGGTATAGTGCTGTAGTACAGTAATTACTGATGAGATTTGGCAATGATTTATGGGTTTAGGGAACATCAAATTAAAAACACAAGACACATAGTTAGAAATAGTGTAGAAAAGAATCATCTGAAGAGCGATGACAAGTTGTGTCTTTTTCTGAGCAGACACTGCTGGACGACCCCCTGTACATCGGACTGAAGCACAAGAGAGTCCGAGGAAAGGAATACGACGACCTGATCGATGAGTTCATGCAGGCGGTGACTGACAAGTGAGTAAAAAACACCGAATGGGAAGTAATAAGACGTGTGAGTGATCTTGCCTTCTAACTGGTCCCTCTGTCGCTCCACAGGTACGGGATGAACTGCCTGATTCAGTTTGAGGACTTCGCCAACAGCAATGCCTTTCGCATTCTCAACAAATATCGGAATCGTTACTGTACCTTCAACGACGACATCCAAGGTAACACTCTGTCTCTCTCGCCCTAAAGTCTTCAGACACATTTTTTCCTGGCCTGCATGTCGGGCATCTTTTGTTGTAGCTGTAACTTTTCCGACAATCAGATGAGGTTTCAGATTGCACAGTATTAGGACTAGAGCAGGGCAACGTCTGAATGCTGCTGGCACAGACTGAAGCCCAATCCAGAACTGGGGAACAGCGCCAAGATCACCTCACTGGCTCATCTGGCTTTGTTCATGGTTATTTAAAGATGTTTTTCAGTCTCAAAGTGATTGAAACAATGTGATATCTAAATATGAAAAAAATAAACATCTGAGGGGACTGATCTGCTTTAAGATATGATATATTCCATTTGTGTTTTTTGTGTTAGTTTCTAGACATTCAAATTTGTTTTCAGACTCAACAAAATTACCATGTTTAAAAGTCAAAATTATGTAAATGAGGAAAACAAACACACAGTCTCTTTCGAGGTGCTGGCTTCGGCAAAGAAATCTTGAAGATAAAAAGATGAAAGCTGCACACTCTTGCTCCAATATATAATCTTTAATTTTCAAACACCAAAGTTTTGTTGTATTTTCATATTTCTTTATTGTCTGATTTCCACAGGAGATCTATATTATGGCACTACAATGTTAAACACGCTCTCTTCAATGAATTACCAGTAGTACTTCTTTCCCTTCAGGCACCGCCTCAGTAGCCGTTGCCGGGGTCTTAGCTGCTTTGAAGATCACCAAGAACAAACTGTCGGACCACAAGTTTGTGTTCCAGGGGGCCGGAGAGGTGAGAGAGCAAAGATCTGCTTGCTTGGATTTTATTCTGTTATGAAATAAAAATAACTGTCCTAACTGTCCCTAATCCCTGAGAGATAAACCTGTGCCTCAACCCAGATGACAGATTTAAAGTTCCTGAAATGGGCTGAAGTAGGAGTTTATGAAGCAGGACTAGAATTGTCCTTTTTCCCTCCCAGGCTGCTCTGGGTATCGCTCACCTGCTCACCATGGCTATGGGCAAAGAAGGCATATCTAGAGAAGAAGCTGCCAAGAGGATCTGGATGGTTGACTCGAAAGGTCTCATTGTAAAGGTAATTTCGGTCTATATATCTCTCTATCCTCTTCTCTCTGTGTCTCTATCTCTCACTCACATTCCTCTCAGATGTCCCCTGGTTTCAGGTTATGCAGGTCACCAAACTATGCCATATAAAGTTTTGATTGTTTTTTTTTTTACCCAATACAGGGAAGAGGCCATCTTAACCACGAGAAGGAGGAGTTTGCTCACGACCATCCTCACCTGAAGACCCTGGAGGAGGTGGTGCACACCATCAAACCCACTGCTATCATCGGTGAGTTCAGCTGCCCGCTCCACCCGTTTCATCCTGGAAGGTCGCTGCAAACGCATAACGGAGACAAGTGCTGATTTCCCCAAGCATTTGTAGCACCGGAAATATCTCTTGAAGAACATTGTTGCTTTCAAGGGTGTCTCTGAAAACCCCTTCATAACCCACATTGTTCTTCCTCTCATCCATTCACGGTAACCCATGACCAGTTGTGGAACAACAGAGAAACTTGAAAAAGGTGAAATATCGCCCTCCATCTTTGCTCGGCACAATGACAGTTTTCTAATTTGCTACAAATATCCAGAATCAACTAATTCAATCTGTTTCTCTTACATTAATGTTTAATACAGATTTTAGTTGCAAATATCAATATTCATGGGTCTAATTATTATGCAGTCATACATTGCATGTATGATGAACATGCAGATACTTTCTTTTTGATCCAAACTGTTACACTGCTGTGACAGCATGACTGCATTGTTGGGAGTATCCGTGGGGTTTCTGTTTTTCCACTGGCAGATATGATGAAATGAAAAAGTAAAAACTGATCCATGGTTGGCCTAGTTTTAAAACTTAAATTGGGAGATGAGTAATTTTAGCAAATGTGGCTGATCAGAGTGCAGTGATTCTGCTTTACCCACTAGTTTATAATTGACCCAAATTCATCTGAATCCCGCTAATGACTTTACAGATCATCTAAGCTACAAAGTGCATTAGGAAACTCTCTCCAAATGGCTACGGGATACATTGTTCACATTGTATCACTTTTTCAAGTCATTGCTATTGGGAAGCTCACCATAAGATCTGATGTATTCTCCCTCTGTCCTGTGTCCTGTTTGAAGGAGTGGCTGCCATTGCAGGAGCGTTTACTGAGAAGATTATCAAAGACATGGCGTCCTTCAATGAGAGGCCAATCATCTTTGCCCTGAGTAACCCCACCAGCAAGGCAGAGTGCACCGCCGAGCAGTGCTACACGCTCACAGAGGTGATGCTCAGCCTCTCTGCAGTATGGTGCAGTGCAGGTTACAGTGCTGTATTTATGTGACAAACTCATTACAACGTAGTTATGCTGTCATCAAACTGAAAATCCAAACTATTCCTTTAACTTTTCAGAAGTGGATATTTCTACACAAAGTCCTCTTTCTGTCCGACTTTTTGAAAACTCTTTCTTTTATCTTTTCTTATCTCTTTCTTTTCTTTTATCTTGCATCTCTCCGCCCCCCTCCTCCCTTCCCTCGTTAGGGCCGGGGCGTCTTTGCCAGTGGAAGCCCCTTTAACAAGGTGACCCTGGCTGATGGGCGCTCCTTCTACCCTGGGCAGGGTAACAACGCCTATGTGTTCCCTGGGGTGGCTTTGGGTGTTATAGCCTGCAGGGTGCGCCACATATCTGATGACATCTTCCTCACCACAGCAGAGGTGATTTCTTTATTCATGTATTTTTTATGGCAGAGAAAGCAATCATGACATTTATGAATGTAGTGTTGCAATATACGGTATGTATGCATATATATGAAGAGGTTAATTCCAAAATGAGATACTCACCATTTTAAAAAAGTGACACCTAACATTACAAAATGATTGACATGTCAAGTCAAGTTTATTTGTATTGCCCTTAATCACTGTTGCAGTCTCAAAGGGCTTCACAACAGCCACAGAATGAAACAATAAATGGAAATGACACTCCCAACCATAGACCCTCAACTCAAGAAAGGAAAAACTCTCATGAAATCTTCAATAGGAAAACAAAAAGAAAGAACCCTACCAGGACGGTCAGGCTGCAGTGGGTGCAGAGAGTGGGCAAACACAGATCAAATGTTAAAGATTCACAAAATACACAGAATAAAAAGTATGAATGTTTGGGTGAAATGTCCAGATCTGGTGCGGGGCATCAACAACAGCTCTCTGTGTTTACCTCAGTCTCTACTCTACCTACTTCTACTCCAACCTAGCTTCACTTACTTTCTCTCTCTCTCTCCCTCTCAGGCGATAGCTGACATGGTGACAGAGGAGCACTTGGCAGAGGGACGACTCTATCCCCCTCTCAATAACATAAGAGAGGTTTCCTTTAAGATTGCAGTGAAGGTAGGTGATCTTTCCACATGCCCTAACCCCTCAAAATAAACTGTCACTTCACTCACGCTATTAAAATATACATGCATCTTGTTACTTTACTTGTTACGATTTCTTGTGTACCATCTCTTCTATCATGTTTTCTCATTTGTTCCTTTTACATCTTTACCAATTCTTCTTGTGTTTCCTTCTCCGGCAGGTTGTCAACTATGCATACAAACACAACATAGCTTCGGTTTACCCTGAGCCGAAGGACAAGGAGGCGTTTGTGCTGTCTCACGTCTACAGTCCTGATTACGACTCCTTCACCCTGGACACATACAGCTGGCCCCAGGACGCCATGAATGTCCAGGACGTGTGATGACATCGGCACTTTCCGTCGGCATCCATCAGATTTCATATGCTGCCGTGGCGTCGCATACAATTCCTGCATTGCCTCCATTCACAAACGTCGCCAATCATCCTGGCCTTTTGTAGATTTTTTTTTTTTTTTTATAAATGCCAATATGTCGCTGCTCCCTCCGATGTCCACCCAGAAACTCAATATGCCCAATGGTCATTGCAATTCAAATGCACACTGGTTAACCAATCAAACGATGCATAACGTATATTAAGAATACTGAGTGCCTCCTGTGGCATGTCTCGTTACTTAGTGTTGTCACGTTAGTGTTGATATTTCATGTATAAGTTGTTTTCTCTATCAGTGCTGTACTTTTTATCAGTGCAGTGTACCTGACTGAAAAAATATTTATTACATCCGCACAGCATATCAAATCCTATAAGTATCTCCCGTATACCCATGCATCTTAAACTACACTCCTTTCACTATTTTTTCCAGCTCGACTGTTGTGCTATACAGTATCCGTAATAACTCTAAGTATCTTTCTTTTTTTGAGGGCTGAATAGAAGACGATGCATAAAAAAACCTCCCGGTCTCCCAGCAGCCCTCAGTAGTTACCTAGCTCCCTCTTGTCTGAAGAGAATGAACTGATGACTCATTTTAAAGATAAAAAAAGATGCAGATCTAATTTAGACACAACGCACAAACTCTCATAGTGCCTCTTTCTGTGTGACCTCAGGGTGTCACTTCCATATTCTGAGTTAAAACCTCCTTGCTCGTTTGATGCGTAGCCAAATAGTTGTAGAAGCCACGTGTTTTAACTGAGGACTGCAACATGTTGTTCATCCTGTAGTTGCTCCATACTTTACACTCCTGTCAAGGCCTGCAAATGTATAACCTGCACATCGGACTGAAAAACACTCCTTGTTCACCTTGTATTTCTGTTTGTAGACATTGTCTCCGATTCCCTGTTTCGATGCTGCAAGAATCAGCGGTTCTTCATGAGAGGCACAGCTGTTTGGATCTGACTTGATATGCGCTAGGTGCTGAATGGTTGTGCACGGAGGAGGCTTTGCTAGCAATTGAGTGTCACTGTCATGATTATTGTTTCACTCCGTTGAGATGTTTTTTATACAGTGGGGTGTTGTCTTTTCAATTAGTTTTGTACAAAGCTCTGCCTGTTTCAGTGTTTTTGCCAAAGTTACTGATATAGACGTAACGCATCCTATCTTTCGTTTCCTCCCAGACAACATGATGCTGTGTGAGCGGTAGTGCACTGTGGAAGAGTTTGTTTTAGGGTTTTCAAGGGAATGAAATGTTTTAGAAGGGACATAAAACTTTTGAAATAAATATTAAAAAAAAAAAACCTAAGGGATTTACTGTTTTGTCTATTTGTGATGACTTATTGGACATACTTTTGCATCATGGTGTGTATGCTTTCCTATCTGAGGAGAGAGGAAGTTGAAAGGTCAAGTCATGAAATGGGTCCAGTGAGAACCGCACGCCCTAAGCCAATAGGAAATGTGACGGAAGTAATATAACACTACTATTTCATACCCAGTGTGTCGGCCTTCAGCAATTATCTGTTGCAAGTCCACGTTCAATGTGTGATGTATGGCCTGGACATGATTCACCCTCTCCTCTCCCTGCATGTGGTCTGAGATGGAATAGATCAACATAAGGAAGCAACTCCAGCAGCTAAAATCTTGTCACTTCCAGCAAAAATAAGACACTTGGATCATGCTTTCCCCACATTCCCCTCTCACTTGTTGAAGTTTCCTTCCTCTTGCTCTCGGACTCTTCACCTCCACGTTGTTTTGAAGCTCAAAATTTATGAAAGTCAAGTGCTTTCCCCCTTTAATTCTGCAACAAGCTGAACTTAACTGGGGAAGTCAGAACAGTAAAAATCATTCAGAAAACCTTTCAATATCTTTCAATATACTGCCGATGTGTCCCAATGCGTAGTGGAAGATTTTTGAATAACTTTTCAGTGTTCTACTTTATTTATGTTCAGTGTTACAGGACCATATTGACACTATTTTGCTTCAGTGATGCATGCTTCATTAATGCTGGCTCTAAGTAGTGTGTATGTAATAATCACATTATTACAGTGAGCAGTGATTAGGGGTGTGACATTCCTAACCAATGATATAATAATGATATTGGCTAATAATGTAATGACTAAAGTCATTCTTATTCTTTCAAGTTATTACATCATTAATCAACATTATTACATCACTATTACATTATTATTATTATATTATTACATTACATCAAATTATGTTACACCCTTTATAAAGTAACAATTGCTGGTTAATAATGTGGTTATTACATTATCCAGGAATTAATTACATTAATAGGTTTTATTACATTTCCAACCCATTTTGAGGACATTTTATTACATTTTGACAAGTTATTACAATCTTCAGCAGTTAAGACATTGTCAGTTGGGACAGGCCACTTAATGTAATATGAAATAAGACACATTTTCTCTAGTAGAGCAACTAGTTGTTAAAAAGTTTTTTTTCCCCCTTAATTTAAATTTATGTAAGGTGGCTGCACAGTGTGATTGTGTCAGGGAGTCACTAGGAGACTGGACCCAAGTGCAAAAACCAGCAGAGAGGGAACTTAACTAAAGCAAAAGGCTTTAATCGATGAACTGAGGCAGAGTACAAAACAGGAAATCCAAACAGCAAAAAAGCAGAAAGCAAAGCAGGTCTTGAAGCAGGTAACAGGGCCGGTGACAGAGCGGGAACAACAGGGAACAACAGGGAACAAAACAGAACAGGTAATACAGGGAAACACAACAGACTAACTGGCAACCGCTCCATGGAAAACAGACTATTAATACACACACAGACTAACGGAGAACGAGAAACAGCTGGCAGGAGGGGAATGAGTCCGGGAGCTGATTGGCTGGAAGCAGGCAGGTGAAGGGGGGAACAAAGTAACAGGGCTAATGGGCTGATGGAAGACAGGTGTGTGTAGCAGGAGGAGGGAAAGTCCAAGGACATCTGGTGGCTGGCAGGAGGATGGCAGGACTGGGGAGTGAAAGGAGTGGTTGACCAGGACACAGGGGCCGACTGGGGCAGATCATGACAGATTGGCTGAGTGAAGAGAACTAGAGCAGTCTGGATCTTAAATTCCTTGCTCAATGGCACAGTGACAATGTTGAGGGAAGGAAGAGAATTATTCACTGCTGAGATCTTCTCAGCTGATCACAGGCTTGTTTCTCAAACCTTCAGGCTATCCTTGCCCCTACTCAAATAAAATTGTAATCCCTTGGCTATTAACGGTGATTTAAAGTCTTAAATCCTAAGAGTGAACACAAGGTTTGTTTTACCAGTTTTGGTGTCCAAATCCTTGAAGGAAATTGCTTAACTCCTAACACTTGTAGATTATTGTCCACTAAGCCATCAACCACTCATTTAGTAGGTCAACACACAGAGGTAATAAATATAAATGAATGCTGTTGATGAAGGCCCTCTCAATACACATTATCCATTTAGATTTGAAGATTTTGGTCAGTGTTCAACATGATGTTCAACAAACAACATATGAAATAACAGTGGGTCTACAACTACATTAAATTGTGTTTTGGCACTGAACAACTGTTCTGTTCCACATGTTTCCAGACTTAATTTGTGCATCCCAACCTTTTCAAGACATGGAGATGATCAATTCCTTTTCCATAGTTTCCCAGACTTCCCAGACCTGCATAGGAACCCCGCCCTCCTTCACCAAATGTAGAATAAGCATTCAATCAAATGAAATGCAAACATCTTGCTGATGCATAATGCTTCCTTTAATATTTATTTAATCTGTGGTTAAGCAACAACTGTTTAAAAATGCAATCTGTGAAATCTGCTGCATTTGCAGCATAATACTGATAAAAATCTAATATTGATGCAAACATGTCTGTAGCTCTTAATAGTGGTTGTGTCTATGTAAACAAAATAGTCACATGATATGCCGGACAGGGCAGACTCAGCAATGTGATGTCACTGTATCATAGATATGAATATTTAATGTGAGGCTACAGCTGTGGCCAATATGTCTGAGTATGTGCTTCTTTGCAATATGCTCATTTTATGCCTGATTTTTTTCCCCCTTTCATTGGCTCAAACCTTGTTTTGTTCCTAGATCCAACCCCCAATTTACGTAAACAGGTAACCAGTTCAAGTCAAGGATTGGTCCTTTAAACAGTTATATGAGCACACACTTGATAATAGCGCACATACTGGCAAACATAACAACTCAGCTTTAGCTCTTACAATCACTGGCAAAGTCCCTGTGTTTTATTGTAAGCACAACAGCCTGGCTGTGATCACTGCCCAGGACAGACAGAAACACACAAAATGAAGCACACATATATCTTTGTATTAGACACACCTGATAAATACAAAACCTCTGGATGAACAATCTCCATCTCTGCCTTTGTCTTCACCATTACACTCTTCTGAACACCTAAACCCCATCCTTAAATACTTGGCATTGAAATGGCCGTCACATGTTCATATAAAACATCAACAACTGAAACTGAAAAAAATACAATTTGGAAAAAAGTTAACTTTAAATATTAAAAAGGTCATTCTTAGCAGTAAATGCAAAGACCACGCCTTGTATAGCATCTGGCTAATGCACACACACTACTGGCTTCACTTGGTATGACGGTAAGCTGCTCATCTTGATGGCTTTGCTTCACCAACAAAAGCAGTTGTAAACTTAAGGTGCATTTTTTTTATGTAATATGAAAACTTGCTTGTCTGTAAAACCAAACATACAGTATTTGTCATTCCAAGGTATGAGGATGCAAATCTACATAGGTGAATGTGGTCTAGTCTTTGAATGTTGTTTGTGTCAGTATTCTGCAAGACAGAACCACCTGTCAGTTAGACTCAAAAGCACACCAGCTTTTTTCCCCAACTAAAAGTTGACTGAAACACAGCAGGGACTTTCCTTAAAGACCTGAAGGCTTTGAAAAGAAAAGCTCAGTTCAGCCAGAGGGAATGGAGTCTGAAGATATGAGCACTGAAAAAATTTGCCTGAAAAATTGCCTTCAGAATTTAGGTTACTGACATTTTACTAGTTACTAAAGATGCAGGTTTCATGTTTTTCAGTCAAGTTTTTGTTTAGACAGACAACAAAAAATAGTCCATTTTAAGTTTAAGCCTATTGTTTATATCACAACACCCTTTTGTCTGTTATTATGACTTATAGTGACGTGCATAATGTTTTTTTTTAATACTGTATACACTTACATTAAAATGACAACAGTTTATGCTGCCAGCAAGCAAAACCTTAAATACAGGTGCAGATGAAATGTTACCACAATGTAGTTAATGCCATTTCGCAAAAACAGATAACCAAGGAGAGGCCCATTTAAATTTTCATTTGACATAATTTAGTAGAGTCTTAGCTCATTCATTTTACAATCTGTGGTCAACATGTTGTAACATGACTTAGTACACAACAACAATGTTGTACCAGAGATTCAACACACATTTTGAATACTGAACAGGCTGAGGAAATCCCTTTGAAACAAGGACCCACTAAGAGTGTTTACCTTTGGCAAAACAAATAAATAAAATAAAAAAAATAAAGCTCAAAGCTGCAATCCTGAAGAATACCATCTCCAAATTGGGGCAATTTCAAGTAAAAAACACACATACAAAAAAACACGATGGATGTATAGTAACAATCATCGTGCCAATGGTTTTGTCATTTCCAGAATAAACTAGTCAAGTAAACAGTGTTCAAAGGTACAAGACAAGTTAAGAGAAATCCCTTTGTAAAGATAGGAGCAAAATTGTATGTAGTTTGGGTGAACACTCCCAAATAAAACAAAACAAAGCCAACTTAAAATTGGGTGTTTTGGATTTAAAAAAATGAACAAAAGGGTGCTGATAGTTGATGGACTCATCTCACCCTCTGTAAGTCTTCTAGCTCACAGCAGCAGCACCAGGTCTCGCTCAGGACAGGTGTTTGGTATTTAGACAAAACTCAATTCTTGTACGCTCAAATCTCCCTGAACAACAAATCCTCTATCGTCACTAACCTCCTATTTCTGTTAGCTCCTTTTCTTTTCTGGGCAAAGATAAGACAAGAAGACGTCTATCATGTTCTTGACAATGGTCGGAGGCGGATGAAGGGCGTGAGGCAGGTGGTGCGCTAGAGTCATTTCCCAGGCGTCCACCAGCAGGACGTCCAGGCCCTTGAACATGGCCCTGAGCACGCCGTCCAGCTGCAGCGAGTACCAGTCACTGTTGTACAGGCTCACCTCTTGGTCCAGGGCCTGGAAGTTGGCCGAGCGGATCACCACGAGGGTCCCCGGGGCCCGGTCCAGGAGTCGGACCAAGGCCCGCCGAATGTGCCGCAGCCGGCGTATGTACACCTCCACAGGGAAGGTGCTGAAATGGGCCCAGACGCTGAGGACCACGACGGTGTCCGGGCCCCCGGGCAGGCCGTCCAGCTCGTTGGGCACGTAGCGCAACTCGCTGGAGGTGACAGTAGAGAAGCGGATGGGCGGACCGTGGCAGCGGTACTTCAGGAGAATGTTATGGGTGCTGTCCACTGCCATGAAGGGCCCGACGTTTTTAGGACTATATAGGTTGAACTCCTTTAATTCTAAAAAGGTGGAATAAATGGGTGGAGAGTTACAGTAAGACAGATGGACAAAGCAAAGAATGCAGTACAAAAATGGAGACAAAAGGCAATGCTCACCTGGTACAAAAGCATTGAGGTACTCGAACCACTGCCTGACGGTGGAGTCTCCATACATGTTGATCACTTTGCCCCTCAGACACTGAGTGATGGCAGATGAGTCGTTGAACTGACGCATCGTAGCGCCACCTAATGGCCTCCATGAGCCCTCGTAGTAATATCCAGAGGGCGTTAGCTTGATCGGCTCTGGCTTCGTACTGCTGCTCTCTACCTCTGGCTGATCTGAAATAGAGCGAGAAACGTTGCAGACAAAATGAATTTACAGAACGAAGCACGTAGAAACTGTAATATAACACACACAGTACACACATTCCTCTGCTGTTTACCTTTCTTCCTAGGCAGCACGTTGATTCTGTCCGGTCCTGAAGCATGTATATGGACTTTGATGTTTACACCACTGAGATAAAAAAAATTGAATTTCTAAATGTTAAAACAGAGTGGTGATAAAATATGAAAGTATGTCCTGTTATGATACACTACCAGTCAAAAGTTTGGACACTCCACATTTTTCTTTATTTTTACTATTTTTCACATTTTAGAATAATAGTAAAGACATCAAAACTTCACTATTTATATTTTTCTCAGAAACAAATTTCAAGCATTTAAGCATAAGCCTTTAAGATAATGAAAAACATAGTACATTCACTTTTGACTGGTAATGTATATTTTCCTCAAACTGTAATACTACAAACCTCTGGAAGAGCAGTGCTTCTTTGTTGGTGATGAGGTGCTTCTGGTAGCCTCCCTTGGCGTGGTTGATCCTGGTGTCGCAGCTCAGCATCTTGGGCTTGTAGCAGTACCACGGCTCCCCGGTGTGAAGGTCTGTGTAGTTGCACAGCGGCTGCTGGCTGGGAGGCAGGCACATGTTACACACAGTGGTTTCAGACAGGAAGCCTGAGCGAAACAGGCTCTTGAAAAACACCCGATCAGGCCGCTCCTCCCTCAGCCTCCGCAGCACGGCAACAGCCTCACTGGAGTGCACCAGCGTGATCTCCACCCGCGCAGATCCCACCCAGAGAAGCGGGAACAGAGCAGAGTAAAATCCATTCCGGTGGTCCAGCATCTGACCCGCCACGCCCGCCCCGAGCTCCGGGGAGTGCAGCCGAGCCACCAGGAAGTCGCCCCCGTAGCGCTTGGGACGTCCCTGGAAGTCGTGCATTTGGATGAGGGCCTCCAGCTGGTCGCCCACATGCCACTCCCTTACCCCTTTGGTGGGAAGGATCGCGAACAGGCTGTGCACGGGGTCGCTAGTCTGGCGCAGGGGCGTCGGCGCCGAGTGGGGCGGGGGCTCGGGCCAGGCGATAGATTCTAAGAGGTAGCGCTCCTCCAACGCATCCTCAGGAGAGGGCTCCTGGCCCAGATGGCCACAGAAGGTGTGGTTGTGATAGAGGGGCGGGGCGCCCTCCTGGGTGAAGGCGGAGTGAATCCTGCTCTGCAGCTGGTAGAGGGTCGAAACCGTGTGGCAGTTCAGGTTCTGAGGAGAAACAGAGGAGAGGAGGAAAAGAGTGTTAAGGATCTGTCTGATTGGCAGGTTGAAGGGTGGCATCTTCTGATATGAGATAGAAGAGCATCCGGTGTTTGCAGAGTATCTTAGGCTCAGGTAAACACACTTTAAGAAAGCCCATATTGGCATGTTTCTACTCTCATCTACAACAATGTGTTTTTTGAGTATATAACTGACTTTTGAGTGTCATCCTGTGGTAGAAATAAATCATAAATCATGGCACTGGGGGTATGTTCTCCCCATGCCTTCGGTGCCTAGTGCCCAGGTGAGCTATCTCGTAAAAAGAGCCTTTCTGTGTGGAGTTTGCATGTTCTCCCCGTGCTCACTTGGGGGGTTTCCTCCATATAACATTGATAAGAACCCCCACTAAAAACATGCAAGAAGATCGTCGCCTGACCAGCGATGGACATAAAAAGAAGTTGGTCCGGGTGCTGTAAATAGCCTGCCCCGTAGCACGGGCCAAGATGGGAAAATGCGGAGGATAAATTTCACGGCGCCATTGAAAGCATGTGTGTGTGTGTGCACGTGTGTGCATGTGTTGTAGATGGTTGCATGTGACCAAATAAAGACGGGGTTTGTCCGTCCTGTTTCCTGTTTCCTGTTTAAATAGGCTGACAGTAAGTATAACACAGGATGTTTCTCAGTGTTTTTATGAAGAAACGATCTACAGTATGCTTTCCTTGTAACCTATAAACAAAAGATAGATATTACATAACATGCAACTTGAAGTTAAACAACTTTCCACTTATACACATACTTTTCCAAACAACGTTAAATGATCCTCACACCCATTAGGCCTCTCAAGTCATAAAAACCCTTTCTGCAAACACACCACATAACCCACTTCTCTGCTCACCTCCAGAGTGTGGATGTTGCGTAGCAGGAAGATGAGGCCAGACAGGGCCAGGAGGAGGAAGATAGGGGCGTATTTGGACAGATTTCGGCACATGGTGACCCCCTTCTGTCTCCCATGATCAGGCCCTACTTCACACTCTGCTGTCACCATGGTGATGATGGCATCGTGTCGTTTTCAGCACCCTTGACACTGACAGAAATAAATGCTGTCAACAAGCAGGATGACAAACAGAAAAGTGTAATTTCTTCAGCTTCAACAAGGCTAGACAAAGTATTCACGTTTATGTAGAGAAATACAGAAATTGTAGTTGACATGGTCTAATGCAAAGGATCCCAAACTGTTTCATGTCAAGGAAACACTTTAAACCCCCATGTGATGAAAGGTTTTGTTCCAGGGACGCCTTTCTGAGAAGAGTTTTGTTATTATTATGTTATTATTCGTCTCTTCTGTACGTGAGGAAATAGCGGTGAAGAAAGTGAAACCTCTTCTTCTCTCATTGTGCTGCCTTCTAGTGAATGAAGTGAAATGAACAGTGAAATCAAATCTGTCCTCATTTTGCTGGAGACCCCCTAGAGCCCCGTCAGGGATCCAGGCTGGGAGAGCCTGGGGCCACTGGTCTAATATCAAAACATCTAGTGTGGATCTATTAAAATGTAAAGAGGTAACAAATGAGGTAGACGGACTATAATCTGGTCTAATATCAAGACATTTACAGAGGAATGAGGAAGACAGACTATAACCTGCTGTAATATCAAGACATCTACAGAGGAATGAGGAAGACAGACTATAACCTGCTGTAATATCAAGACATTTACAGAGGAATGAGGAAGACAGACTATAACCTGCTGTAATATCAAGACATCTACAGAGGAATGAGGAAGACAGACTATAACCTGCTGTAATATCAAGACATTTACAGAGGAATGAGGAAGACAGACTATAACCTGCTGTAATATCAAGACATCTACAGAGGAATGAGGAAGACAGACTATAACCTGCTGTAATATCAAGACATTTACAGAGGAATGAGGAAGACAGACTATAACCTGCTGTAATATCAAGACATTTACAGAGGAATGAGGAAGACAGACTATAACCTGCTGTAATATCAAGACATTTACAGAGGAATGAGGAAGACAGACTATAACCTGCTGTAATATCAAGACATCTACAGAGAAAACAAACAAGGAAGACAGACTATAATCTATCAAGACATCTACAGAGGAAACAAACAAGGAAGACAGACTATAATCTATCAAGACATCTACAGAGGAAACAAATGAGGAAGACAGACTATAATCTGGTGGTCTTGTGACCTCAGGCATGGTGTAATGCTGGTGTCATGTGACACATATATGAAATACCAGGCAATATATAGACTCTCAAAAGGTCTCTAGTCAGACAAGCCAAGACAAGCCAAGCCAAGCCAGGGAAACAGGGCATATTGTTATAATTCACTGGTGTACCTGGCTCTTCCCTGGCAGAGATACGACCATACAGCCCGGTCACTGACGGTCCACTGTACCACAACAGCTGCCCGCACCAGCACACACCACAATTTCAAGTTACTTTTAAACTAGAGTCGCTCCGACTACAAAAATCCCAGCAGTTCACATTACACACGAATCGTTCAGCTCGAGACATCAGGAAAAAACCAGCAGCTTCCCAATCAAATGAACAGCTGCGATGACGCAAGACTAGTCCAGCAACAAAGGAACCGGGGGGATACAGTACAGTCTTTAAAAGGGTGGCGAGTTACACGTTCCTCTAATACCAGTTTTACAATCAGACCCGTTACATTGGCGAGGCAGTGTTGTGGGTTTATTATGCTAGCCTACTTACCCGGGTTGCCAGATTAGCATGGTGTCCGCGGTCTGAGTCCGGGTCGGTCACACTGTCGGAGGCTGTCGAAGGAAGGACGGAGACGAGTCTGCAGCTGGACTGAGAAACAGATGCGGGGTGTGCAGCACAGCGGAGGAAAAGTAGGAAGGACAAGCCTCCAGATTGCCGAGAGCTCCCATTGTAACTGGAAAAAAAAACAAAAAAAAAAAACAACCCCGCTTGGTAACGCTTGGTGTTGCTGCGCACTCTGGTGGTCAGTAATGTAACACTTGTGGGGGAAGGAAAAAGAGTTGTAATTCGTGGACCACTGTGTAGTTACCGCTATTAAAAATATTGTATTACGTGTCGATATTAAAATGGCTAATGTTAGTCCTATACATGCCAGGGAAATCCCTCCCGTCCCACATGCAGTAATGGCAACTCTGAAGACTCATTAATTAATATTAATTAGGTCGGAATGACTTTAAAATAGATTTTCATGACACTCTCTCTCTCTCTCTCTCTCTCTCTCTCTCTCTCTGTGTGTGTGTGTGTGTGTATCATTTTGTGTTTGATCCCCTTGTCGGTGTGTTCGCTCTCCAAGGTGCTAGATGGCTACTTTTCTACATAGCAGGAAAATAAATCCAGTGAATTATCATTGCCCCTGTTGCTTTTGGTTCGGATCAGTCGGCACCAATGTTGCTTAGGCCCATCTTGCATTAATACCACAATTACTATTATTAATTTCCCATAGATTGACAATTTAATATTGAGTTGCTGTGGCACTGAGTACTGGCATGTACTAACGGTTTTGACATTTCCAGTAGGCATTTGCAAAATTTGCACCCCTACTTCCAACGTCCCAGTCCTCCGAGTCGACCGTTTCTCTCACTGGGTCGCTTCATCCAGTGGGAACGTAAACATGGCAACAGGAGTAACGTCATCCGTTACTACAGAAACTCGGCAGGGTGGGTCATTTCTAGGAGACACACTAGATCAATAATCTGATGCTCCTGTTTACAAGTACAAGGCCTTGTTTGTGACTTATATCAGCTCACAAAAAAAGACTAAATACAATAACTCAATATATAACTATAGAAGAGATTCGTGTAGAAAATATTATAGTTTACCCAAAACTGTTCCTCCAATTATAATTTGTAGATGCGGTGCTCAAAATATTTCATCAATGTAATATGAAACCACGTGAGAATAAATATTTGAAAAAAATGTAATTGCAGATTTATTTCATTTTTTGTTAAAGAGATAGAGGGTGCTACAACATTTTTCTTGTAACCATCAGATGCTGGGATGTTGTTGATACAAATGCCTGCTGTTGCTCATGTACAGTATATCTGAGCATCTCTACTTTCAGCACAAGTCAATTCAACCAGAACGCGTGACTCTCCTAATCTGGTTTACTACAGTTTCTCACAAACATTTAATTGGATATCCACAAACATAATAAATACATTATACCTTGCTTGGTCTTCTTCATCAGTAAAGGTAGAGATAAACCTGTAAAAGGATTTCTTCCAAGTCGCTAACACCCTCTTAAGTAAAGTCACAATCATTTTCTGTACACATGAAGACAAAATGTCCATTAAATAACAGATCCAAGCAGTGAAGTATAAAAGAAACTAGGCTTACATTCACAGGAAGCTACCATTTCGCCTCAAAGCCTGTTCTGGGTTCAGCTAACTGACCATAGTCTTGAAGAACAAAGGCAACTAAGTACATTGTTATTGTAGGTCTGTGTCGGTAATCAAGATGAGTGCAATTTTCAGACATGCTCAAAGTTTCTAGAGGTAGCGACGCATCTTGATCCTAAAGTCAGTGCAGAATTTGTACGCATAGTTCTGTACAGGTGCTTAGCAAGCGTGGACACTCAGACAAGAGCGGGAGAGGCGTCCTGTGTGCACTGCGCCTCTGATTTGTTGTCTGCTGGCTTCATCCCGTCCTGTGGGGCGGAGTTAGGCTGGTCTGTTTTGTTGGGAGAGAGCGGTGAGGAAGGCTGAGGTGTTTCTGTTCTGTCGCTGGCCGTTCCCTCCTCAGCCTCCTCCTCCCTCTGCTGCACGGAGGAGAGGTACTGCTCCAGCAGACTGCAGTCTGGACTGTCCGTACCAATGCCACCGGTGCAGGCACTATGAACCGGGGTCGTCAGGGTCAACGCTCGCACCGTCTCCAGAGAGTCCGCTGTCCCGCTGCTCAGGAAGCTGTCCTCCTGCGCCGGCTGCTGCTCGCTTGTGGACTGGAAGCCCGAGTCTGGGAAGGAGACGTCTGTGCAGGCTGGGTCTGCGGTGCTGCAGGCAACAGGTGAGGCGGGCACACACAGTCCAGGAGCGGAGGTCTGAGCTGGGGTCACAGCCTGAGCAACGCTGGCCAGCTGCTGCTCAACAGACTGCTGCCACTGCTGCATGGACTGGAGCTGCAGGGAGAGGACAGAACATGTGTAAAACTAATGAGGGAGCTAGCTTACACACTTGTTTTACGATGACTTACTTAGCAAAGCAAAAAGTAGTTTGTGATTTCTTAATTTAGCAGTGTTCCAGACAAGTTAAACAAGCTGTCTGCTAACACACAGTTTAAGAGTTTAAGCTACAATCCAAGTAATTTATCTGTAAGCGTACAGGTAGGTTAGAGTATGTCTTGATTAAACCGCCTGGAAGACAGACAGACATTATGAGATGTATTATTTGTTTGGCAAAATGTTTGAGGAACATCATCACCAGAAAGACAAAGATCTTTTTATGAAATGAAACTGAAAAAGCCGACTCCCAAAAGATCACAAACTGTGACTGAGCCATGATGAATGTGTGCATGAACCTGTATGGGTTTTATATATAATTTTAATCACTGACCTGTTTCCACAGAAACTTCACAGCCTCCTCCTGAACCAGCCTTTGTAACCTCTCTTCCTCATACTGCTTCTGCACCCTACACACAAAACACATTTTTATCTTTTTGTACTTTTAGTCTTAATCAATCATCATTATCATCATCATCATCATCATCAAATCTAAATATATGCACATCAGTTATGTGATGATTGCAATCAAAGTACGGCCATTCTCATTCCATAAATGAAAGCAACAATAAAAAGAAATAATTAATCACTGTTTGACCAAAATGTGAGGAGAAAATGCTGATGGTCGGTCGGTTACCTCTCCAATTGTCCCGACAGGAAGACGATGTGCTCTTGCATCCTGCGCAGGCGGATTTCACTCCGCACCTCTCTAGCTATAGCGTGGCAATGGCGAGTGTACTGTCCCCTCCACCACGACTGGATTTTGACTGCTGCACTGTCCGCTTCCAACAAACTTGATTTATTAGCATACATCACCGCTTCTTCCTGGTTGGGGCCCTCTTTCGTCTCCATTTTGCCACAGTCAGAAGATGTTTCTAGGTCACTTTGTGGTGGGCTACCTCTGACCCCCAGCGGGCCAGCTGATGTGGCTGAAGCACTGTTGCGGTAACCTGCAGCTGAAATGGCTTCTTCTTCCACAATCACCCTCTCTCGTTCTGTCGCTGGAGGTGAATGATGCATCTTGTCGGTGTTGAGCTTTCTGGGCTGGGCCGGGCGCTCTGGGGCCAGGGAGTCAGGCTCAAACGTCTCCGTCTCATCCTCGCTATCGGAGCGGGTCGGCTGCGGCTCCAGGTCAGAAGTGAAGGGGAGAAAGGTGGACTCTGAGGACAGCAGGCTGCCGTTGAGTTTGTCTTCATCTGTCTGCACATCTTCCAGATACATGCGCTCCTCTGCAGCCCTAGGGCTGCGAATCACAGGCACTGTGGGGTGGGATGAGTCAGCGCTCATCCAGGTGTTAAACTGCAGGGCCGGCTCTACAGCAAGATAAGGGGAATTACCAGCAGACAGACAAAATTATGAGAAACTTCTTTATCATAACTAAGGATGAAGAGAACTAATGAATAAATGAAATAATATCCTGGGAAAGCAGCCCTAGCGATATCTCTTACCGGTCTCCCTGATCGATGGAGCAGCGGCTGGTGCAGGTGCAGTGGCTTCCTTTAGCTCTCTGGCTCCCCCTTGTGGGACTGTATGTTGAGGGCTGTGTGTCTCCACATCTAGTTGAGTTGGACGAGGAGGGCTGTGACAGCCTCCCTGGGTCTGCTGGAGCAGTTGCCTTTGGTGAAACCTGAGAGACAAAGAGGACAAGGCAACCAGGAAATCATTCACCTAAATGTTTACATGTATGGGAATGTACGGCAGGTATGGCAGGGTGATCACATCTGATCTATGAGGAGCATCGTTCATGGTCTTGTGTTTTGAGCTTCATGTTGCATAGTAGCACTACATTGTACTTTAAGTCTCTCTTCAAGTCTGCCCTCTAATGATCATGAGAATACAAGTGTGTCTGTATCACTGTCAAGGTTCAGGCTCATACCTCTGCTTACTCAGGATCTTCTCAAGCTTGGCATCCTCTGCAGTTTCCAAGGCTGGGGACGAGGTCAGAGGGCAAACAGTAGCCAGGTACTGAACCAGCTGCACATGCTGACCTGGTCGATATGAACGACCTTTGCCCTGACTGTACAGCCACTCCGCTTTGAGACTGAAATCATAATGATATGGCACAAGAATTAAGATTCAAACATTTCAAAATATTCCTGCATTTATCTGAGCTAGCAACTTGCAACAGCATAGAAGTGTACAAACCTTTCTTTTTGTGAAACTACATAGCCATCCAGGACCTTTAGGCTCAGGCACCAACTCATGATATACGGCCGATAGTCAAATCCAGGCAATGAGGGGGTCGCCATAACACAAGGGTTGCTCATAATGGAGAGCTGCTCCAGTTCATGGAGAGGTGCCAGGTACGACACCTATGGAACAATCGGAAATAAAAGTAGAGGATGCAGAGAGAAAACAAACACTTCCAGAAATCAGTCAACTGTAATAAGCCTCCGTTTAATTCAATTAGGTATCAGTGCTACCCTTTTAATTAAGGGGAAAAGATAATTACTTCATTGAGATCCCTTATCTCATTTTCTGCCAGGGAGAGAATGGATAAGTGAGCCGGTAGGTGGGCAGGAACAGTACGAAGCGTTGTAATGCTGTTTCCATGGAGCAAAAGTGTCTGCAAAAAAAGTGACAGCAAATCAACCCAGGACAAATAAAAGCAACTGACATAACCTTTTATGATTGAGTGCATTTATTTATTTAGGCACACTTTTAGACCTCAGAGGCTTCAATACTCACCTTTAACGCTACCAGCTTAGTCAGATCACCAATGCTAGATATGTTATTGTCAGACAGGTCCAGGTGTTGAAGGGAAACACAGTTGTTAAGTTGTTCAATGACCTGAATGAAAGAGTACACAATCAGTGAAACCTGTATCATATTATCACATGGGCTGAAACCAATGACTTCATCCATGCTATGACATCCCTATGCTTTTTATCATAATCCTACACAAAAGATAATATAGAAGTATATGAGAAGCCTAGTGCCCTTATGGATGCCCCCTCTCCTCACCTTGATATTGTTACCAGACAGGTTAAGCCATTCGAGGTGTGGCAGGTCCCTCAGCCCCTCAATGTAGCCAATACTGTTATTAGGAAGATTCAAGACTCTCAACTCTGTTAGCCGAGACACACCCATCATTCGCACCAGACGGTTACTGGCTACAGATAGCTAAAGAGAAAGACATACAAAGACATACAATAAGACATCAAATCAGGAAACTGTATTTACTAGTAGGCTACAACATATTTCAGCACCTAGTGAAGGAGAACCTTAACTCACCTGCTGGAGTCCTGGACTCCTTTCCAGATGGTCCAGTTTCATGATGTGGTTGCGATCCAGGATGAGAGTGTGTGTGTCCTCAGAGCAGATGAAAGTAGGATCCAACTTCTGCATGCTCTGGGCTGAAAGGTCCACTACGGGTCCTTAAAAGATAAAGAAGGAGGAGAATAAACAGATTGGAAATCCATAATCATCATGTCGCTCATCACTATGACTACAGAAGTGTGCATAGTCACACAGCAGGAAAGCTCATAAATCAGCCGAGCGCACAGAGACACACCTAAAAAGCAGAAAAGTATGTAGCTAAGGATATAAAGTCTAACGATCTGCCAACAGTTACACAAGTTTTGGGATAAAAGAAAGAAAACAATTGGAAAGATAGCAGTTAACTGATTTGATAATCAAAATGTCATTTTCACCAGTGCAATGACCTTAGCTAGATGATGGCTGAACGGTTCACAGGTATTGGTAACATGATATCTTAATACACGCAAGTTAACTAATAGATGTGAACTGACAAGGGCACGAGGAATCAAAATACTATCAGATATTGATTTGCAATAGACAGAGTGTGTGCAATTTATTTTTCTGACAGCTAGCGTTAGCTAGTTCTTCAGCAAGACATAAGCGACGGTGCGATGTAGAGGACTGACAGGATGTTTTGATCTGCATCCTGGCCATTGTGAATGACACATAAACCTAGTTAGCCACTAACGTTAACATTAGCTAACGACAACACTGCGGGGTGATAAACGTTTATAAGAAACGTAATCGGAACAGCTAAACAAATAAGTATCATCACTGTTTGACTGATGAAAACGACCAATTGAACACTCACCTGCGTTTGTATCAAATTTCAAATCTGATACACCCATCTTTACGCCTCAGACAAGACCTAACGTTAGCTATCAACTGTAAGCTGCAGTATGGAAGACAAGCTTCTGTTGCTTGACAAGGACCGAGAGGTTCAAACAGCTAACCACAGCTGTGCCGGGAAATGTAGTTCAAGTTGACTGTTTCTCCGTTGGGTACTGATGTCTTCGGGTCCTGAAAAGACTACAAACTTTGTACACTCAAGCTGATGGTTTGTTACAGCGCGCTAACGTAACTAGATAGCGTCAGGTTGTAGTCAAGGAGGTTTTTTAAGTGGTGAAGCTAGCTAACAGCTAACGTTAACGACACAAAAAGAGCTTGCTTAAGAGCTCAGTCCAATTCAAAAGTGGCGTTAGCTAGTTTTGTTTTGTTTAAGTTGTTACATCCATGATCCATTCACGTTAGCGTTTTACTTCCCGCTTGTAATACTAGCTTGGCAACCGTAGCCTTGTCATGTTGGCCACAGTGATATTTTGAATAAAATAATTGTAAAAAAAAAAAAAAAGCGAATATTCATTGTATATGTATTAAAACTATTAACAATAATTTAACGGGCTAAAAATTGACAAAAAAAACCCGCTGGCTATTAGTTTATAAATAATCATACGGGTACGGGTCATACAATTCCGTTTCCGTATCCGTCATCTTTCTTTCCGGTTTTGTGCCCTCTCGTAGCCATCATGAAGTAAGTTTATGGAGTAAAATCTATTGCCATCACAACGTTTAAATAACCACTATCTCCATGTTATCGTCCTTATGTGAAGAGTGATATCCTCTTCTTTCAGTGATGATTTACATTTGTCATTTTCAGGGTCGAGTTGTGCAGTTTCAGCGGGTATAAAATATACCCCGGCCATGGCCGCCGATACGCCAGGATAGACGGAAAGGTAACGTTTCTAGTCCGACAGCAGTTTGTTCCCGCGTTGTGTGGTGCCTCGGTGTGATGACCATTATAATAGACTGTGTGAAGTTTTATATTTATGCCTTTATACTCTGTTCACGGTGTTTCTGAAGTAAACAGCAGCAACGGTCTCGTTTTTAGGCCTAGCCGGCTCCCATGAAACCCCATGTAACAGCTACACTTGCTAACGCTAGCTTCCTCTACCTGCTAGTGACAAGATGAGGGTTACTTCCCATTAGTTTACCAATTCTAGGCTGCATTCCTATATCAGATACCTCCTTATATTGAAATTATTTTCTTACATGTCTTCATTAGGTGTTCCAGTTCTTGAATGCCAAGTGTGAGTCTGCCTTCCTGGCCAAGAGGAACCCTAGACAGATCAACTGGACTGTCCTGTACAGGCGCAAGCACAAGAAGGGCCAGTCTGTAAGTAACAAGTTGTGTGTGTGTTTGCAAGGGGTCTTGAAATTCATAGTGACACTGGCTGGATGTTTCAAAAATGAGCATGACACATTTCATCTGTGACCTACAACCACTGAAAATTGTTCATGTGTTTGGCTGCAGGTGGATGGTGTGCACGGTGTTAGTCTGTGTTATGTGTTGTTGCAGGACTGTGTTTTACAGTCTGTGCAGCAGTGCTCACTCCACACCTGCAGCCATAGAGCAAATGGAGATCATAGTACTGGTCCATGACGTCTATCTGACTTTTCACCGTTGGCCAGCCTCCATACTCTCCTACATGCTTCAGCACATTGAACTGATGTTGTGTGTCCTGATGTTAGTTTCCACAACTAGTAGTCGCAGAAAACTGGCACATAATTGAAACATGTTGTTACTTTTAAAATGTTCACTGTAGCTGAAATTAATCAAGGTGTTGGTAAAAGATCCACAAGTGCAGTAAAATTTGTCCTACTGTTGTAGTGAGAGCAGTTCCCATATAGTGCCATAGTGTTTAGGGTGTGAGCAGCATCTGCCTCCTTGGACACTCTGGTCCTGCTGATTGACTGTGACCTGCTGGTGGTTATAGTGCTTCAGGTGGTACATGTAGAGGGTGTAATGCAGTGCAGGAAACTTCTGTCCACTAGCTAGTGGCTGGTAAATCCTAAAATTCACAAACGTCTGACTATTTTACAAGCCATCCAGATCTTAAGTTTGGAGTAAGACCTCCAAATGATGATTGGTTACCTGCCAAAGTGGCTGGTAGACAGACTTGCTAGCAACAAGCGAATATTTAGCAACATATGTACCAAATGACATAGGCCAGCCACAAGTTATGTAGGACAGAAAATACCTCCCCTGCCTTGCACTTCTGCATCCATTAATGGTGAATAATTTACCTTCTTATAATTTGTGTCACGTAATAATATGGGCCATAATTTGTCATGACAGGAAGAGGTGACAAAGAAGCGTACCCGCCGTGCAGTGAAGTTCCAGAGGGCCATTACTGGGGCCTCCCTGGCCGAGATCATGGCCAAGAGGAACCAGAAGCCTGAGGTCCGCAAGGCCCAGCGGGAGCAGGCTATCAGGTAAAGACAGATTCTGACCTCCCTGGTTTTTACATATTCTTTTTCCAGAATGATAAAGATCCAACGTTGCCCTTAAATTTTGGGCTGAAGGATGATGTCACGCTGATGAACTCAACAATTGAGGCTCTATTTAAAATGTGCTTACAAGTCATACCTCAAGTCATACAATCATACATCACGTTTTCTTGATGTATGATTCATTTGACTGTAACCTTCAAACTTTTAGCTCCTCGTTAAGCAAAAGGATGGCTGACTCTGTTCTGATTGTTTGTGGCTCACTCTTTGTTCTTTATTTCCCAGGGCTGCCAAGGAGGCCAAGAAGGCAAAGCAGGCAACCAAGAAGCCCTCTGCCCCCAGTGCAAAGGTAAGATCTCCCTTATGTATAAGACGTAGTTTTTCTTTTTTTTTATGGTTCATCCCCCATGTAGCCTTTTGAATACATACAATCCCAAGACAAAGAAGCAAGCGTGTGCCCGAAAAGTCAACGGTGTGAATCCTCAGACTGCTTTGGGAAATCTGGGTAGGGGAAGTGAAAGATAAATGCAATCACTCCTTCATCTACCGCTGTGGTTCCTTTAAGCAAGGCACAGGTAGATGTGGGTGGGAGACCAGAGTTGTCCTTTGTGTGTCCTGGTCAGGCTGAATGTTTAATTTGTTGAGTGGTACAGAACGGTGGCCGAATGTGCATACAGTCGTTGATGTCGTTTCTTGTGTTCTGGCGCATATTTGTTGGTTATCTGCTGAATGGCAAGTGACGTGAAAATCATAGTGTTTTCATGAAGAGGATAACATAGCCTATTTATGTACTTTAATATTCATTAAGACATTATTCATAAGTAAAAGATCCAGTTGGTGGTGATATTGGCTTATTAATGGAAATTCAGAATTGAGTGCACAGCCTGCAATTCCTACAGCTGTTTGTCACATTGTGAAGGCAGGTGAAAGGATAAAATTGAACCCGTCTTAAAACAAGACTAAGAGTCTAACTGCCTCGCGACATTGAATTTTGTGGAAGCGTCTCTGTGGGTCTCCCACTTGAGTCTGCAGTCTAACTCCCTGCGGGCCACGTGACCCATAAAGTGGTGAACAGACCGAAGAAATGGCTTACTTAATTTTAGTGTAAAGTTTTGTGGTAGAATTACAGTGGAGCCCAGTGTCCAGATTTGGCCATAGCGACGTCAGATGTTTTGTTTCCTGCATGTGAATCCTAATGTTGAATCTGGGCTGTTTATACTGTATAGTTATGAGTACTCTGCTGTCTGGCAACTTGTCAGCTCCGCTATAGATCAGGAAAAACTAGACCTTGGTAAGAAAGTGGGAAGTCATTTGTGCAACGAGTGTCTGCCAACTGCAAAGTGGCTTCTATAACCTAATTGCCAAAAACGGACTAAATTGTTTAATTGCACATCCTGTATTAATAGCAGGCGGTGACTCCTTTTGGATCTGGTGCTACTGCATGCGTTAAGGGTCTTGACTCTTAAACCTGTACACACACACTGTTAAGTTGCTTCTCTGCCTGCTTCATTTCCTCAGTATTCACTGTATTATCAAGCAAAGTAATCTGTCAGTTTCTAGTTTATGAAATGTTGGCAATATTGGTAATGGGTTTCTGTTCTTAAAATGTGTTCCTCGTTCCACAGGCCCCTGCCAAGACTGCACCAAAACCCAAGATCGCAAAGCCCATGAAGGTCAACGCACCCCGTGTTGGCGGAAAACGCTAAAGCTATCTTTGTGTTTTTGGTTGTGAATAAATTTTCTTGGTTAAACCATGCGTTGTGTGGTGGTGATTTAAAAACCAGATCAAGTAAGTATTCTGTTGAGAATCGTTGGGTTGGAGTCATGCCGACCTAACTAGTATTAAATCTTGAATCTAGTACCAAATCTTGCCATGGTTAACCCTAAATTAACAGGATTTGGGATGGTAACAGACATGTTTCAAAGTTACAGCTCAAACTAAAATCAGTTTGTTTTTAGACTGAATCGACTGTTAGCTGTAGAGGTTTGTATGGCTGTCAGTACAAAATCAAACCAAGGATTCCTTTGGACTTAAGCCAAAGGACCATCTGAATATTTAAAGTCAAACAAGCACAGCGTACAGTATACTGTAGTTAGGATTGTGTGCACTGGAAACCCATTGGCATCTAAACTGAATTGGAGAATGAAGGCATGCCCTCCATTAATCCTATATTTATAGGGACCTCTAAATTAAGCAGGGCAGAAATTCATCAGGAATATTCTGTCACAAGGAAAACACACTGGCTGGATGATTCAAAAATGAGCATGACACATTTCATCTGTGACCTACAACCACTGAAAATTGTTCATGTGTTTGGCTGCAGGTGGATGGTGTGCACGGTGTTGGTCTGTGTTATGTGTTGTTGCAGGACTGTGTTTTACAGTCTGTGCAGCAGTGCTCACTCCACACCTGCAGCCATAGAGCAAATGGAGATCATAGTACTGGTCCATGACGTCTATCTGACTTTTCACCATTGGCCAGCCTCCATACTCTCCTACATGCTTCAGCACATTGAACTGATGTTGTGTCCTGATGCTAGTTTCCACAACTAGTAGTCGCAGAAAACTGGCACAAGGAAAACCGCTCCAGTTTGAGGCTCAATAGCATGCAAATGAAATTAAGTCTCATTGTCTGTTTTATTAGTGCGTGCTGCTTTGGTTATGAAACTTGCTTCAAAGTAAAGTTGTCAGTTGAGACTTGTCCTATAAACCAGATGACTCCATGCTATGTTCAGCTGGTGATGTTGTGGAAACTGGATTTGTTGTACTTGGCCAGTGTCCTTTATCCCGTGCCAGTGTATTCCAGTGGATTAGGACGTGCCATGCTTCATGCAGTGCTGAATCAAAACAGAAGGGGGAGATCAAGTTCCATCTTGTCTCCAAGTCTGAGCGCTGACCAGGGCTGATAGGAGTGAGACTGTATTTGTACTAGAAGCAATTTATCCAGTGGCTTATATGTGATATAGCCACAAATATGATAAAAGGAGTTGCTCCAAAACATTTGATGAGTCAAACCTAGTTGGTATTTTACTTTGTCACAGAAGAATGACCAAACATTCAAGCTTCTCCACCACCAACTGTGGACACTTGATCTCGCATCGACGGTCAATGCATCATCATTCAAAGTACTTGTCCAAACTTTAAATCAAATATAGGTGTGAAACAGGATTTATTAGCATTACATAGCCATTACATAGCCACAGAGCCATAATGATCAACCTCAAGTGCCATTTGTGTTAAAAACTCAGCAGATCAGATTAGAATATAGAAAAGTGATGATTGACACAAATTATTGCTAGAACAGTCAGGGGATTATAATGTAACTAGTAAGTACATGTAAAAGAAAGTGCTATTCTTATACACACAAAAATATAAAACAGCTTTCTAATAAAGAGGCATCCACAGCAGTGTTTTGATAGCTTTCCACTACCAGTGTTTGCTAGTGGGCTCTTTCAGTACCGTGATAAATCTGATCCTAACCATAGCTGCACATGTTAAATATGTGGCATTGGTGTAAGTATTCCTGATAAAGGAATGACAGAAAAACAGCAGCTTTCTATACAGTTTTGACTGGAAGAGAAAAATGTAATCAAATGAAAATGTTGATTCATAAAATATGATTTGATCACACACATTGATTGCTACAGTTAAAGCCATTAAAATGGAAGGAACTGTTACATGGTAATCAAGAATGATTTAATAATCAAGGTACAGATTCCATGATTGTTACCAAATTATAAATAAGTAATGAAAAGACAAATGTGATGATAATGACACCTTCCTTAAATTCAGTTTGAAACAATCCTTAAACCACATTCAACATAGATCCAAGTTTTATTCTTAGGAAATTATCGCATGAGGTACTGATTACTACACCTGAAATGATGGAAAAAGCAAAACTTCCTCATAAGTGCATGATATATTAAGCATGGACTTCATTTAATTAATTTAAGAATGTACAATCACACAATTTGTGGAACAAGTAGTACTTAAAAAAACAACTTGTGCGTTGATGACCACTATTCTTGAGTGTGTGTTGACTACGGTTAAAAACGCTCAGGAAAACTTCAGGAAAACTGCACATTTCCAACAGGGAAAAGAGGCTTTCTGTGGTAAAATAATGGTTATGGCATGGATGTTATGGAGACAGGTGGGATGTCGAGATGATGAGAGGGGGTGGGTTTGTGCCCACTGGGGGGGGGGGGGGTCTCCCTTTCAGTCCACTGGAGTGGAGGATTGGCAACACAAACACACTCAGGACTGTGCAGCCTCCTTAGCCTCTGCCTTCTGATCTTGCTTATGCCTATCGAGGGAAGAAGAAAATTTGACATTCTTTGTTACAAATAATACCAGATTTGCATACAGCGCATTTCTATTTGCATAAATCCCTTATAGCCATAGACAAAAAATTGACAAAAAGATGTACAGAAAGGGGGGAAATATTAACTCCCAAGGAATGACTGCAACATCAAATTATTTTTTATACATAGTGCTCTTAATTTATTGAAAACCCATTTTTATGTCAAGGAGTTTTGCTTTTGACTTTGACACTATCACAATGTGTCTTTTTATTAATTAAAAGACACATTAATTAATTAATATCAAATATCACAAGTAAAAATTGGATGTTTCATCTGCTCTCAGGAGTTAGGAGTCTCCTCATTGAAACCAGGTTTACTATGGAAGTCTTTCCACAGACAAACTCACATTTCCCACTGAGGTCTTTATTAGTCTTTCAGTAGCCTTTCCTCTTTATGACAGTTTCCTGTCAGAGGCAATGACCATTTTAGGCAATGGCTAAAAAAAAATTCTGACATTGGAAACTAAGCACACATGAACATTATGTTATGCATTTACCACCACTTTTAGCTTATCAGCTGCAATGCACTTAGTTAAACAAGAACTTGTTGCCGTTGTTTTCTTATCAGTCATGAGTAAGGAATACATATTTGCTAGAAAGCTACTGTGCACGACAATTAAAATACTAAAATGGTTAATTGAGATGATAAAAGAAGGTAATCAGGATAAGCTATTGATTGGATGGTTATGGGTAAACACTCATTGATCTGAGTTCAGCACACACACCTCCAAATCCTGTAGAGCTGGGAGCCTCCTGCTCCACCAACGAAGAAGTTGACGGCAAAGAGGTTCCAGTTCTTTGGGATAATGACCAAAGAATATCTGGACCAAATCAGTCCTGGCGGAGAAGGAAAACAGCAAGAGTGAAGGTTAAGCACACCAAAGTTAGATAAACTGTATACTCATAAGAACAGAGTCTATGTTCTGGCAGAATGGCGACAGATAAGATTTGTTTGCACAAACATATTGCATGAACAGACGCATCAGGCAACCTTTGCCACAGATTGATCAAACGATGTCAGAGACACTGAACTGATAAACTTCAACAATTCTGAAAATGTACGTCAAGAATTCAAGACTCAACAGATCCACTTGCCCAGCCACATATTTTGAACACTTTGGATCAGTAGATTTCCAAATACAGCTCCTGCACTAATGTCCAACTAGTTCATTAGAGAGCGAATCAGCACCAAATCATGTTTTTTGAGCTGTCACATGGTTATATGGCTTCTATATAGTGTTTGAAAGTCGTTGTTGCGCTGCTCTCTATGGGCTGAAACTTCAAACCGTGTTGCACTTCTGGCCACACCTCAATCAGTGATGTTAAGGCAGGTATTTTGCCTGTGGCAATGTCAAATGCTTTGCGATCAGAAAATTGCTAACCGCCCGCAAGTAGAGCCGGGTGATCCATTATCACAGACACACACCTCTATTCACTTTTTTACATCTTTCAACAACAAAGAGACTGGCTGAAAACAGTGTGTTTACACACTCTTTAAAAGGCTTTCAAATTATCAAATGAAATACTTTTCAATATTCCTGGCGAGGAATAATTATGTGCAGTGTGTGACTCCCTCTTCCACTTTACACAACTTCCCCTGGCTGCTATTTAGTAAGACTGTGTTCCTTTCAAGTTCTAGTTCCTTGCAAAATAATTGTTAAAAAATGCATCATAATTTTCACATTTTTTAATTCATCAAAGTGCTTGAGGAGTCACAGTAAACAGAAAAAATGTACTGTCACGCTTCTGCCTGAATCAACTTTTTTAGATTTCCTTCCTTTGGATTATCTTCCTTTTCTCATGGGAAAATGAATTTCCTTCAAACAAACCGCCCCTTCTGGGGTCTGTGGTCAGAAAAGGGTTATTAAACTTTGATGTTTCCGCCTTTGAACATTTCTCTTTCAGTTAAGGAGGGAGATTTTATAATGGTGAAACTGTTCTCGGCTTGAAACAAAAATTTGGCAAACTAGCAGATAAAGTAAAATGTCAGAGGCTATATTCTTTTCTTCAAATACAACGGTACAAGGAACAAAACCCTTGATAACTAAGAAAACTCAATTTTCCCCACAGACCTTTTCATTTTAGATAAGGAAGTAGGTAACATTTCATGCCCAGTAGGTACGCAAATTCAAAAACCAAATACGCCTGGTAATTGTGGGTTCATTTTTCTGGTTCAAATCAAATTGTCCTGAATTATTAGATACAACGGTAAAGCCAGTGACCATGTAATGTTACAACTGGTCTCTGTTTTAAACTTCAATAAATGCACATTTCAAATTGAGACTTTATGCCCTCAGAGGCTCAACTGGCAAAGTCTCCACTGAATGTAAATTCACTGAGCCATGGCCCACAACACAAAATGAGCTCCACTTACCTGTGGCTGTCAGCACTGCTGACTGGGAGGTACTGAGTTTCTCCGCTGGTCGAGTCATATCAGCCAGTCCAGCCATAACCAGACCCTGTTGTGGTGATAGACCAGATTACCTTCACTCCATCAAATCTGGTGTGGATTATCTAGCATACTTGCATCAACAAATTGATTTGAACTGACTAATTACACATTGGTGACAGGTTTAGTCTTATATGTCTACAGTATGTCAATATAACTGGTACAAGTTAGACAGTGTGGAATGGCCTTACCCATTTAAACACTGGGGCCCAGAAGAAAACAGTTTTTGGACCTAGAATAAAAAAGGGGGAAAAAACAGTATATTAGGTAATTATTATTTTCTAATAATATGTGCTACATATTATGGTTTCATTTCACCCAGGTTTTCTCTCCCTAATTCTCCTGCCAGGCTCTCCTAATGGGTGAAAAGATTAGAAGAGAGGCAAGCCGAATACCTGAGTATCTGGTTGATAGATACATCCTCTGATGCACTTGAACACATCAGTGTGTCCAAGTGCATCAGAAGCAGAAAGAGTTGCAAAAAAGTTGTGTTTCATATTTAGGAGCTCCATTAGCTTCGTATCCTTTGATTTACAACAGTGTTTCCTGTAAAATCGCTTGTAAATGTAGGGAGGGTAATTTTGGTTCCGAGACTCAGGTTCGCTCCTCTGCCCACTGCAGGATCAGTCCCAGCAGGTGTTGCAGTTCAAGAATAGCTCTTATTTGGATATTTATATCAGGATATAGGGGCAGTTGCAGTATAATTACAACTAGGCTATATTGTTTGGATGAGCTGAGCAATAAGGCCAGGTGATGAATTTTCATTGTATTCACATTTTTATAGCTGTGGAAATTTTCTGCAGGTTAATGAATGCAATGAAAACACAGGTTTACAAAAAAACTCAGACGTCACATGTCCCTCCAAACACACACACACAGGTGCTCTGTGTGCGTGTTTGGAGGGACATGTGACGTCAAACACACACACTCTCACACACACACACACACACACAGGAGGACAAATATGAGTAACGGGACCGGTCTGGTATATCCACTTTAGTCTCCTCCCTCTCCAACACTGCTATAGGCGAAAAAGAAAGAAAGAGAGCAAAAGGAGGAGAAGTCTGTCTCAGCCAATCACCTTTTAGGGAGTTAGCTTTTGTCACCACGCCTCCCTACTGGTCAGGAAGTTGTCCTTGACAACCTGAGTTCTATATCCCAATACCCTTGCACAGACACAACAAAAACCAGGCTGCCGCCAGTGACTCTGTGGTGCAATGTACCAACAGCCCTTAATCTTAGTACACCCTCTAGTCAAGTTAATATCAGTGTCCACAATGGATGCATGAGTGTGTGTGAGCTACACTACTGAACTGCACAGCATAGACTAGCAAACCACAGAACTTCAGTGTGCAACATGTAGCCTACACCTCTCACCCTTTGGAGGACATAGGAATGCTATTCATCAGATTCATTTCATGAGAGAGACGCATTGTTGGGCATAGATCTGTTTGATCATCCATCCACAATCACATATGGGATACCCTGGTGTTTGGGAAGACTTTCCTGTGACTGCAAACACACAGTTTCTCTCTCTGCAATAGCCAGTGTCCATCATTGACTTTGATTTCTTGGTAGGAGACAATATAATAAAATGTAACAATCGTGTTGGTAACGTACGGTTGTTTGGCATTGAGTTTCTCTACTGAAATTGAGTTTCTCTACAGAACCACAAACTCTTCCTGCAGCTCTTCTCCCTCGCAGACAAAGCAGCTGGAGACAGAGCTTAGCCGGTGTTATCTCAGCAGATTAGGGTCTCCAAGTGCACTGCTACTGGCACATTTGCCTTGGCCGAAAACGAGATTGATAAGCACCAATGCCAAGACAAGATATTACTGTTTTATTACCTAAAATAAAAAAGCGTTATAACGTGGAGACGAGACAGGTCGGTGCATCCACATACGTAACGTTAGCATATCTGTACAGACAGAGGCCCATCATCCAAACCATCTTCAAGCATCTGATTACAGACCTCCCAGGCATCAGAGGCTCAGCTTGCTAATCAAGAGATTGGTTGATAAAATGTGCATTAACTTACCTGCTGGGTGGTTGTATAAAGGTCTCAGCTTCGCGGGCAGGACATGCTCGATTCTATCCAAAATCCTGTGGTAGGACGCTCTTAACGCAGCCATGATTGTGGATATTCAAACAGCAATGCTAGCCGCTACAGTAGACACTAAGCGGAACTTGAAGCTAGCTCGCTAACTAGCTAACGTTAGCCTTTCTAAAAAGCACAAAATAAACAGCCGTCTCGCGTGTTGCCTGCGTCTCGACCTACGCTGTTACCAAGTGAATAGCGGCAGGTAAAGGTTATACGATGTGAGAGGATGCTGTCCTACTGTCCGACCTTCCTCGGCAGCACTGTGGCCATGCTAGTGCTAGCCCGTCAGTAGCTGGGTCTCCTGACACCAGTAGGTGACTTTCCTCACGGTGCAACCTACCGAATGAGGGGGCGGTGCCACAAGTTTTCCCTGTTCCCACTGGCCCGCTGGACCAGCCGCCCGCAGATGATTGGTTTAGATAGGCTCATAACATTTCTAACCCGGCGTATCCCCGCTAGGCGGAGAGAAATAACACGGGAAGAGGCAGGGATGGTGATGTAGTGGTAAATAAAAGACAGGTCAACTCTGACCTCTAGTTGATGAGCATCATAAGGCAAAAAAACACCAATACAAACAAAAATCTATTATTTTATGTGGTTTTTCCCCCCTTAAATGGCCCTATCCTGATATAACTCACATCAATTTGATACTACTCACTATGAATTATTAATTTCTGTCATAAATATTTGTGCCAGCCTAAAAAGGTAGGTAAACTCTATTGTACAAATGGACAAAGGAGAGCAAACTGAGTTTTGACAGGTTTACTCTTCACTTTTTTTTTTTGAAATTTTGATCCAGATCTAGACTTTTTGATGAACGTGTCAAAAGGGTCAATCAGTCAAGCTTTGTCTAGATAAGAAATACAGGGTGTGGACGAAATAAATGGGACATTATAGGAATACTACAACCCAAAATTATCCAGGACACAGTTGTAAGTCAATCAATACAAACCTTATAGAGCTTATTAATATGATATGACAGTTTTTGGCAACTTAAAGCAAGATAGTCCACTAGCTAACCAAATATCCCTTGTAGTTCCAGAGTCTCAGGAGTCACTTGTTTCCAGTGAAGCATGAAAATGGTGATGTCAAAGGGTTTTGTCAAGCACAGACCCAGCTGAGCTAAAAGCAATCAGTTCAAAAGATTACAAAGTCACACTTCTTAGTTCTGGTTAGAAAGCAATGACAAGCTGTAGATGGGAGAAAGACTTTTAGTAAACTAGAGGAGAAACCCACAAATACCCAACAACACACTGCACAACTGTTTTGGTTCCCCCTGTACAGCCAAGGTTGCAAATAAGCCACCGATGATTTTGAAATGTCATGTAATGACATTGTATTGATCGCTGAAGGGGCCTCCTGCCTGCAGGGAGGGCAGAGTGCAGAGCAGCAGTCCTGCAGCTGGAGGGAGCCACTGATTTGCTCAAGGACACTTCAGCAGATCAAACGCTTGCCAACACGAGGCTTGAACCCACAGCAGACTCTCCTAATGATAAAGCCCTAAACCCGAGAGAACAAGAGAGAGAGAGAGAGAGAGAGAGAAAGACAGAGAGAAAGAGAGGGGTCTTTAATTATGCAAACACTAGTTGCATACGCTTAAAATCTGCTGATACTCACTTTGCAGTGCAGTTTGTGGGTATGGGAGCTGAATACGGAGCAACCCAGATCCACTACCAAAGACATACTGACACACACACACACACACTGATACAAGAGGAAGAGCATGTATTGTTACTTTTTTATTATGCTGTATTTTATTAGGTCACACTTTGTAATTTAATCTATTAATCTAACAATATTGTTAATTTTGTTAATATTAACATGTCAGGGAAAAATGATCCCCTAAGTACCTGGATTAATATGCTGAATCAGATGTCTCTGTGAATACAAGTCTTTATTCCTTACACATGTACATGGAGAGAGGACTCTAGCATATTAGTCATGCAATCGTAGAGCAGTCTCTAAGGAAAGAGGATCTTAAAACTTTCTTTTATACAGTGTAACAAACATCTTAAAAATAGGTACAGCGTGATTATAATATGTTCCAGACTAAGTTCCTCATAAACTGGTTTCAATTGATTCTTCACATACATACAAGTCTGCGGTTTAGACTGTTATAATTTTGAGTAAGCTGACATTTTAACCTCGTGATGCACTCTCACCTGTGGCCGTTACTTAAACTAGTAACTTCCCATCACCACCATCACGTTGCACACACACTTCACATGCTGTAGAGGACTCTTTTGTGCTTTTTTACTATGACATGGTAAAGACAATACACACAGTCTTATTCTATCCTAAAGTTATCTATTTCTATGTTATTTGTTTCCCACAAACATTAATTCCAAGAAAAGATATGAAATTCAAGTGAATTTAATCGAAATGTATTTGATTGAGACAAAGAAAGAGATAGTTTTTCCATTGAGTAAAATTACTGTAAGATAATGAAAAACGCAAATGGCCCAAGATTACCGCATTTGCTGAATTTCTGAACTTTTCTCGGGGCATGACAAAGACCTTCTAGTAATACTGCTCCACCCCGGCAGCTTCTCGTCTTCTTAGAGCGAGCGCACCTAACATCTGCCAAAATGCGTTCATCGCGTTGTTTGTGGTTATTGGGGTTTGGGACTGGGAGCTCATTATTATTTATTGGCTACAGCCGGACTGCTGTCTGCTAGAGAGAAGTAAACCAAGCTAGGCTAGCGAGGCAGATAGCAAACAACAGCAGGGAAACATACAGCGTTAACTCAGACTGAGGGGCAGCGAAGGGACAAGAGGAGCTGGGAAGGTTTTCCCAACAGCGATGCTAATGTTGGATATCGTAGCTAGCTAGCGCTGCCCCGACAGGGCTGGGACTGATCTCGATGGCAGAACCAAAACGACGATAAAGACGACATCCAGAAGAAAGGGTTAGCTTACAATTTCAATGTTATTATTAAAAAGCTACGCTCGGTCACAATGTCCTGCTCTGGCAACCTGGTCTGGGATGTAAATAAACGCTCAATTGGATACAACGATCCTAATATCATCAGGACCAACTACTTAGGTAAGAACAAAACCAGCCACTTGTAAGCTACGTGAACTCAGACATGCTCCAGATCCCAAACACAAACATTAATTTGCCATTGCATTGGTTAACCTTAGCTAACCCAGCTACAGGCTTTGTATGTGGTGGAGGATCAGATGGACTGACAGAAAAAGCAAAGATGATTTTGGTCCATGCTAGCTGTTCACTAGTTAACTGATAGCATGCTGTTTCAGTTGATATTCGTTTTGCAAGTTCAACAGCTATTCAGTGTAATAACAACAATCAATGTCATTCATGATGTTTTGGTGATTTTTAAATGCCTTTAAACAGAAATAATTCAGATCTGTGAAAGAAAGGAAGCCTGCTCGGTTACAATTACACTTTCTCTTCCAGAGCTGCTAGATATGTGGGATGGGATTAATATTTGATCATAATCCTCGACGCTGCTGGACTTTATAGAGTTGCAGAGCAAAATCACATTTATCTCCACATTCAAAGCTTCCATTGGTTTGCCCAGAAATTGCAGCATAGACTTTGTCAATATAGGTGGCCACTCGACAGATGCACAGCTTATGTTATGAGTGTGCAAAGGTAGCTGTGCCATGTGGTTTGAAAGGATTCACAATCTCTTTTCTCATTCAAGTTTCATATCCTCTTTTCTTGATTTAGAAAGATTAACTAGGACAAGTTCATAAAACTCACTAGTCTTGTGTATTCCTACAGGAATACTGCTCATAGATATCTGGCTTTCTGTCAGCACTTCTTCAGACAGAAAATGAGCCTGTCATTTCTCTTTCCTTTGTGATACAGCGTTGTGATGCTAGTCTGTTCCTGTGTTTGTTTTGAGAGAACACCAAACGGCTGCAGTGTAAACAGAGGACAGCACTGCAGGCATACTGCTAGACGGAAAGGTTTATAAGACTTGTAATGTGGCTTGTCCAACAGTGGGCACCTGACAATGGTTGAGTGAAGATTTAAAAGCCTATAGAGGTGGGGCAGGTGCCACAGGGATTTAGCTAGTGCTGTATTTAGCTTGACTGGGATGTGGTTAGAGCTGTCATTGTCTGTGGGCAGGGGATCCACACAGTGACCTGTGGGTCAGACCTGTTATATGATATATTTAGCTCAAAGGAGGGTGGGGGCATCAAGCAGGGATCTATGGTAAATCCCAGCCAAGACTACAAAGACACTTCCAGGGAAGCTGAATGAGCATCTCTTTATATCGTTCCTCTGGAGACCAATGCAAACGTGAGAAAGATATAAAGCAAAGCAAATGTATATTTCCTCTAGTAGGGATTCCCCTGCCCTTTAGAGAGGTTTCAGTGTTAATATTGCCATTGGGCTGGATTTTGCATGGTGATGCAGGAAGACTCCAATAGCACACAGGAGCCTTAATGAGCAAAAATAAGACAGTTATAACATAATATGAAGAGCCAACACCTCCTGTGTTAGCAACTGGCACAACATGCTTCTATTGGGGAAAAACAGCAGCAATCAAAAATGCAAAGGAAATATAATTAAATAATTAATAATAAATAATTTGCGTGACATTTTGACATTCAAGTTAGTAGCAGCTAGGTGTTTCATGAAACACTTTGATATGCAGGAATAAAATGTACTCAGCAGTCGGTGATCATCTTTTGATTTTGGTCTGTAGATATCACAAAGTTAGATATAGGGCATACAATAATAATAGGGCATACAGCTTTGTGAAGTTATCAACAGGAATAAGTTTCTTGCAGCCCTATTTTGGATGCATTGTTCCATTACTGACAAAGAAGTGCTCTTGTGTTGGCCTGCATTTTTTGCTATCAGTTGAATGCATTGTTTTATTCTTTAAATGCAACAGCAGTGAGAAACACTTCAGTGCCAGCTAGGTGATTGTAGGATTTGCTTGCCAGGGCAGTTGAGTCATTTCCTATAAGCCATCATAGGTGTTGGTAGTCTGTAGGGATGTGCTTTGACCATTTTAATCTGTTTGTTCTATATCATTGGCACTGAGCTGCAAAATTGTATTAAGAGTGAATGACTAATAAAGGAAAAAATTAATCCTTAAACACTGTTTAAAGAACGGCTGTTGACAATGTACCTTGCATTTCTGGGTTGTTTGGTGGTGTATTTTTCTTATTCCTATGCATACATTGAGATCTTTCCAGCCCAGCTACAATTGAGTTTAATGGCACAAAATTCTTCAGCTATCTAAAATGCGAAAGGCAGTTTTTAATGTCAGTGCCTCAGAATCAAAGAGATCAAGAGCTTCTTTCAAGACTCACCATTTTGCACTGACTTTCAACAATCATTCAGGGAAAATACATCAAAGATGATCCAGAGATGCCAATTTCTCCACCCACAGTAGCCTCAATAGACCAGAATGCAATGCAGCCATAAGACGGCTTGCGTTTTGAGTAAGGGGCGAGGTGGTGAGCATAGACACGCCCCCATGTTTATGAACCATTTGGCTAGCTAACTATATTTATGTGCCCATATGCCCGTATTTGATTGAAAGCAATACGCTTGCGCCCCTTCTCTTGGGATTGTTGAAAGGTATTCTGGGAAATGCAGGAAATCACATACTGAAGTAGAAGCAGAAGTAGATGAGGCAGGTTGAGGGAAAGTGGATACAACAAATAGTAAATTACAACATTAACATCAAAATAACTCCTGGAATGCAGTGAACGTCACAGATTGATGATATATAACGGTGTAAGAGTATCTGAAGGTGGATATTTCCTTTAGCAGCCACCCCCTCTCTAAATTAAAAATGACACCTCGGTTTCGGGCTTACCTGCTTGGAGCCGGTCCACAAGTCTCAGTGTTTCGGGTAGATCCTTTTCATTACAGCAGGTCACAGAGACATCTCAGGTGTAAATGGATGTCTGCCATAGTTCTTTTTTTATTGCCTTTATGTAATGTACACTTGGTGTTGGCCTCATGCTGTGGATCCACGTGGGCATCTGTCATTGTGAAGCTTGGAACATAAGACTTCCTTCCACCTCTACATGAATGATTTGTCTAGACTAGACCGGACTAGCCGTGGCTCACAAACGGTTAATGCTTCACTTTGTCAGAACCTCAGAGTTTTAAAGTCCTTACTTCATATATTTAAAGAACAACAAGCATGTACGTTATACTTGTTTCTTTTATTTTCTGTCTAGTTTAATACATGTTTATGAAAGGACTCTTCAAAGCCAGAACCCCAAGGACCATGACTTCAATATGTGATGCCATCCTGAACCTGCTTCTCTGACAATGAAGGGAAAACTGACTTTGAGGACAAAATGTTGGCCCTTTTTATACACTAGCGTTTTGGTTTATCACCGTTTTGAACTGAAAAATTTACCCATAACTCACAACCCCTCTACTGGATCTTACTGTCATCCTTTTGTGTCTTTTTCAGTTAAATCTCTATGGAGCTCTTCATCAGTGTGATCTCACATATTAAAAGGAGGAACAAATGTTTTTCTCTCAACTCATGATATTGCACAGAGATGTTCACTAAAACAACAAAGTGATTTCTAATCTTATTATTTTTTTAATGGTGACATTTAAGACCAGTTTGGTATTAACTGCTACTGTGTTATAGAGAAAACTGAATGGCCAGGTAAAGTGTGGCCTTATCAAGCCTGTTCTCCTGCATTTATAGTTTTATCTTACAGCAATATAATTTCTGCAGGGCTTTTTTTTTTTATTTCTCTCTCTCTACTCCGTTTCCTCTAATGGTGCCAGCAGATGCGAGGGAGGCTTCTCCTGGATGAATAATACATTACATGCTACGGAAATACTGAATGCAAATGTTTAATGTGACATTTAATCCCACTCCATGCTCACTTTGCACTTAACTGAAATAAAAAAAATAAAAAAACATATGGGCTAGCCTACAACAGATGAGAAATACAAGCTAGGAAGCTGACCTGGTAGGCTTTTAAAATTTCCCTTTTTTCTGTTTTCACAGGTAGAAAAGAATTTGTCCAGAGGCTTAAACTCGAGGCGACACTGAATGTACATGATGGCTGTGTAAGTGCCCCCACAACATGTTTCTGTGTCTGTCCTTTTTATGTGTTTATTTCTTTGAAAAATTGCCTGTGTGCGTCCTGTCCCTTAACCCATCATGTCACCTTTCCTCTCTCTGTCAGTCAGTGTGTGAAACGTTGGGTCTGACAGCGAGCAGAGCTTTGGCCTCGGGCCAAGCTGCTAATGCCTCAGAGAAACCTGAAGCTGACATTACAGTCACACGCCCAGTCACTCTATCACCCAGGCAATCACTCTGTCCGATACACCAGAACCAAAACAGCCACAGCATGGAAGTCCAAGGAGAGGCTCAGTTCAGTATTTCTTACTCACAACCCTCACAGTTAAAGGGGTTTTCAGGAATGTTTTTTACTGGCATGTTGTGAATACATTAGCTATTTAATCAATGTATAGGCAAACTTTAGTGGCCTGGGTTAACACTATGGCCTGGAAATGGATTAATGTTTCTTGCAGCAGCGTCCTCTTCATGCAGGGCCCAGGTCTTAAAGTAGTTCTCCAAAACTTTCTGTGCTCCTGCTCAAGCTGTCATTCCTTGTCTCACGTCAACAGTAAGTGATGGAGGAAGAAGTGCCCTCCAAAGTCACCACCAGTGCTGTTCTGACTCAACCCATATAACGGATGTATGATGTGTTTGCGCTGATGGCAATCGCATGTCCATCTCTTTCCATCTCAGCAGCCACAATAGATACACAAAGAAAAGCCGGGCTAAGAGGGTGGGTGGGGGTGGGGGGGGACAATGGTGGGGTTCTCATCCCCCGTTTGCAGATTCCCATCTGGACTTTATATTTTTAGGTAGCTGGTGACCCAAATCTAAACATCTATTTTCTATTTTTGTCAGTCTGTCATATTGGCCATGTTAAGCTGTCAAATATTTGTCCTCCCTGCTGTCAACAGACTCGATTTGCTCTCAGATAAGTTGTATCATGCTAGTACCTGGATGTTCTGAGTGTATCTATGTCCTCCTGCTGTCTCTGTGGCTTAGCGGGCCTTGCCCTGGTCCGGCCTTGGATAGGAGACCTGGTGATGCTGGTCTGGGTGTTGAGGGAGAAGTTAAGAGGCTTTAATTCCTCTGATCTATGAAGGAACCCCCCCATGCCCAGGGCAGAGATGAAACATCAGAGAAACGCCATTTGGATGTAGCAACAAACCAAGGTTCTGACCCTGTGGTCACTGAAAATCTCATGGCACTTAGAGATGGTAACTTTGATGTCCTGGCTAAGTATCCAAATGGCTCTCAGTCCATCATGGCCTCATAATCTATACTGATTCCTAATGAGCTTGATTCACTCCTTCTGTCTCCACTAGAGATAGAGGATGCTGAATGTTGCATGGCAACACATACGTGCTGCCATGCAGGTGAATGCCACACAGGTGATAATAGGAGATTTGACTAGACCAGGCCAGCTGTGTAAGATACAGCTGTACCAATTCAAACTTACATGACTGGGATAAGCTGTGTGTGTGTGTGTGGGGGGGGGGGTTAGGGTTAGTCATATTGCCAGTGTTTTGACAGGGGAAACCCAATTTGAGAGTCAAAATCATGAATATTGAATGAATCTTTTCTTTCTTTTACATCTTTCCTGCTCCCTACAAATCGTGCTCTGCCAGACTAGCCCCCCTCCCTTGGTGAATGTGGCTGTAGCTTATGCTGCGTTCAAGTGACGTGGGAATATTCATTGGAACCACTTGTCGGCTCTAAGCAGCGACTTGGAAGTGTCAAACTCATTTGAAATGCCATGAAACACTTTGATATGCAGGAAAAAATGTCAAATGCCATCAATCATGTCATGGCATCAATCATGGCATCAATGCCATGATTGAAGTTTTCTGTAGACCTTAGTTGCTCGTGATGATTATTCTCAGGTTTTTCACACATGCATTTAGTGACTGATACATTTTAAGTCTACTTTTTACAGCAAATCAAACATTTCAAAGTCAATCAGAAACAAAAAGTAGTTGCGTCTTGCCATTGCATTACAATTAGAATTAGTTAGAATCTTTTTAATTTACAGAAACACTGTCACTTCAGTGGTTCTATTTGGACGCTTTATATTATAAGGACTAATTAGCCCTATCTTGGCTGAAGGAGCCAACCCTGACCCCTTACCCTAACCTGGGTTCATATCCTGCGTATCCCCCAACACACACACACACACACACACACACACACACACACACACACACACACACACACACACACACACACTAAGGCACTTGTTGTTACTATGTCTTTGTTATTATATTATTATACTCACACTTGCTCATCAACCTAACATATCTGCTGATAGGAGGGATGTTCTTGCTTTACTTTTCTTGATTAAGCACTTTCTTGTTTTCATGGCACTCTGAACTGTTGATGCTTGAGGAATATTCACTTATTTTACTGTTGCACTTGTAAGTCGCTCTGGATAAGAGTATCTGCTTAATGCCTAAATTGTAATTCATCTCAAGAATGAGAGATTCACATCCCTAGTGGACAAAGTATGAAATGACATTTTAAGAAACATTAATTTGTGACTTGATGACTAAGATGTCGGTTGTGCCAGGTGGACTAAAATCTGCCTTTGGAAGCTGCAGCCTGCAGTGTTTGTTACTGGGCGTCAGGCTGCTGAGTGGACGGGTGCATAAAGACTCCTGACAAAGACTCAGACCTGTTGCGTACCAGAGTCTCTATAATGTACCATGTAACACAAGATATTTGATTGTTCTCACGCCCGTGTGTGTGTGGGTAAATAAAATCTTTCAGTTTCCAATGCAGTTTACCCCTTCCCCCTCCCTAAACAGAATCTGCCTGTCTGTTACTGTCCGTCTAGTAATTTTTAATTTCATAAAAGGAGGAGAGACAGATTTGCCTACAACCACTTAATCTAATACATTTTGTAACCTACTTCAGGTGATGTGCAGTTTCTCAGAGATTACAGCAAGCCTGAGTTCTTAAAAGCATTTTGTGAGATGGGGCAAGAGGACAGGCAACAAGGGGAATGAAATCCTTCATTTGGAGTGTAATTTGGTTGGTTGCACCAGCGGTAGTCTTTGGCAATGGAAAGCAATAGTTTGATGGTGAAACAGTGAATGTGGTTGCCACACAAATTATTTGAACCAAGTCTCTGAACTTTGAAGAATTTGAAGCAGTTGAAAATAATGAAATATTGATCCACAGAGTGATGGCAAACGGTGAAACTAAATGTTCTTGTGCTCTACTTTAGTTGCATTGATGATTGCAATTTGGTAACAATTTGTGAGTATAGACCGATGGTAATCTAAGGACAGATAATGGAAGTGATTTGTAATTATACACAACTCTATTGTGTAATCAAGGCTATAAACAAATGTTACAACTTGGGATTTCCTTGGTGATATATGTAAGTGCTCCGTTCTTCAGGGGTTCAGATAAATGATGTTCTATAGTACTTAAGCTGTACATTGTATATGAATTCTCTTAATGTTCTCTCTATATAATGTGCGGCCCTTTCTCCCCACAGGTCAACACTATATCCTGGAACGACACAGGAGAATACATTCTATCAGGGTCAGACGATACCTTTCTGGTCATCACCAACCCATACAACAGAAAGGTACATAGTAATTCATGTACACTGACTTCATTTATACAACTTCAGATATCATATAATTTGTTTATGGCGACACAAAAGGAGCCGTTTTCCATGAGTGAGCAACAGATGAGGCCTACTTTCTTGACAACTGAGCCACTCAGATGGCACTCAGTTGCGATGGAAAATTTTGTGTGTCCTTTTCTCAAGGAGGTTAAAAATGTTTTTTCATATGATTTGACTTGAAGAACAGCCAAATCAACAAACCTCAAAAGCTGGCAACAACACACACACACTCTACAAGCTCTCAACCAGCCTACTTAATCGGCCCCCTCATGTTTTCTACTCCTCCTCAGGTCAAGAAGTCTATACGGTCAGGTCATCGGGCGAACATCTTCAGTGCGAAGTTCATGCCCCACACCAACGACCAGGAGATCATCTCCTGCTCCGGGGACGGCATCATCTACTACACCCACACTGAAAAGAGCCCCGAGTACAACAGACAGTGTCAGTTCACCTGCCATTATGGGACGGCTTATGAGGTACTACTGAACAGGAGAACTGCTCATCAACCTTTCAGAGAAGCTATCCAGCGACCCACTTTCACTAGAAGTTGAAATTAGGCCTCTGCTTTTTTAACATGCATTTCTCTCCCCTTCTGCTGCCCTCGACCACCCTTGTTGTTTCGGCAGATTATGACGGTACCAAATGACCCCTACACGTTTCTGTCATGCGGGGAGGACGGCACAGTCCGATGGTTTGACCTGCGCATGAAGACTAGCTGCACTAAAGAAGACTGCAAAGACGTACGGTGACATCTGTGATATTTCTTCTCCTTTCATTTAGTGATTCGTCATGCATTGACATAGAGGGCAGGGTCTCTGTAACACTAATATCTGTTCACTCATTTACTACTACCCTCTACTTCGCATTCAGTGCATTAAAACTGTATATTACATAATAGGGGTCAATAAATTATTTTGTTTGAAGTACCAATTATTGAATAAGAAAGCACACTTTGATCAAAGTTTTTTTGGATCAAAAATGGGTCTCCTGTAAAGTTAAATGAGCCTGGGTTCATGGTGTTCACAATTTAGTTTGTCAACATGTGTTTCTTCATTCTCTTCTCCAGCTATCTCTTTTTATTGGTTGTTGGATGTGGTATTGATTTCATGTAATATAAGAAGCGACCCTCCCCCCCACCTCTTATATGACTTCGTCCTCAGTACCGCTCTCTGCCCAAGCTGCTTTCTGTCACTGGAGTAGTTCCTGGTGGGAGAAAGAGAGAGAGACTGTTTTCTTGGCCTGATGCCCAGCTGCGTCAATGGGAGTTGACTTGTTGACTGACGTGTGTGTATGTGTGTGTGTGTGAGAGTTTTTGCACTTCTAGGATGTGTTGCATCCTCTCGTATTTCATGCTTGAGATCAGTACCTGTGACGTTAGAGCTGTCAGAAGAGTTTCACCAGACAGCGTTGCCTCCATTTATCAACTATCCCACAACATTAATTTAGCAGCGGTGGATTCATCATCTAACTTTATTGCTCAACCTGCCCTAACTATTGTAACTACAGCACAGCTGTCCTTATATCATTGTATAAATATCCAAAAAAAGGCCATTCTTAAAATACAATTCCTACTGGCGCTGATCCTGGAATGGGCCAATGGGCCTCAGAAGCAAAATTACCCCCCTCCAATCCTGTACACACACACACACACGCGCATACACACACACACACACGGAAACATCTACAAAAAAACGTATACAGAAAATGCCAACCCGAATTACTGTTCAAGATGATGCAGGATATACAATAGATTAGTAACTTATACAATCATCAGTGGACCGTACTCGAATAACTAAACAACAAAGCTTTACCAGTGAGATGTAAACACAACAAAGCCTTACTACTCTCTTTGTATTGTTTTTGTTGGGACATAAATTGCTTTAGCGATAGCTTTTCATACTTGATGTCATTGTGTTCGCTTTGATTTCAGGACATCCTGATAAACTGCCGAAGGGCAGCAACCTCCATATCCATTTCTCCACTGGTGCCCTACTACCTGGCTGTGGGCTGCTCCGACAGCTCGGTGCGCATCTACGACAGACGCATGCTGGGCACCAGAGCTACGGGTAAACTGCACTGCTCGCCGTCCTCTTACATCACAAGTTTTTGTCATGTAATGGGATTACATTTACATTGCATTTTAGGCTTTTAGCTGATATTGTTATTCATGGCGACTTGCTTTGAGTACAACAGCAGACTTGCTCAGTGTCACACTGCTGCTCTTCCTCACCCTCAGGTAACTACATGGGCCGCGGGACGACAGGCATGTGCGTGAGGTTCGTTCCCGCCCACCTGTCCAACAAGTCGTGCCGAGTGACGTCTCTCTGCTACAGCGGGGACGGTCAGGAGGTGCTGGTCAGCTACTCCTCTGACTACATCTACCTGTTTGATCCCAAAGATGACCAGGCCCGAGAGCTGAAGGGCCCGTCTGAGGAGAGGAGGGAGGAGGTGAGCCACCACGCTGATTCAAGTGTTGTTTGAATAAATGTCTCAGTGAGTGCAGGGGTGCGATTTATTTTTTCCCAGGGTGTCAATCTTCTGGACACATTCAGTTCTAATAGGAGATTCATGTTTTTCTGCTTTCCTCCTGCTTGTTTGTGCAGAGTGGTTTTCCACATTTGTAACATCATGAGATATTGTTCCAAATCTTCCTTTTGAACCTGTTGCCTTACCATGTGGACAGTGGTGACGGTTGTGAGTTTTGGTACCTCTCCCAGCTATGGTTTAGCAGCTAACATCAGTGACGCATGCAGTTAGGTAGGGCTGCAGTGAGGAGCAGACACAGAGCAGGTCAGTGCAGCAGAACGGGCCACAGGGGATTCCTGCATGAGGGCTGTTCAACAGTTCGAGCCTCTGTCTGAAGCAGGATAAAATACTTACAAGTGCGTTTCAGCTTGTTTAGACAGTAAACATAATGTCTGAAGCTTTACCCGAGGGGCACCATATGTACCTTCCTCGTCTGTTTCCTTAGAAGGTAAACACACATGGCCCAGTGGAGGTTTTAATGCAGATAATGTCATGCTCTCTCCAGTGAAAGGGATGTTTATTGTAAACAGAGCAGGCTTTGTTTTGGCCGTCTGTTGCTCTAAGTGCACCGCAGGCATCACTGCTAAATCCGTATTGGCTGATGCAGTGCAGTATGGGGGGCAAATGACCCTGAGCAGTCAAGATGAGACGGGGAGGAAGAGGAGAGAGGGAAGAATAGAGAGATAATGAATGAATTGTCAGTAGCGGTCCAGATTGTCAGAGGAAAAACAAAATTGTAGCCAATAGAAGCCAATTCCCTCAGTCATGGAGTTCATTTCAATTCAGAATCTGTTAAATGTTCACAAGACCAAAATACAGGGAAGTACCATACCGTAATATATTATATAATAATATATGGAGTGAAAAGAGTTAAAATGTCTTAAATTGCATGTAACAAAAATGAAATTACAATGATTAGCCACAGTTTTGCATATTATTTTTGCATCGCCATGTATTTAGGTCATCATATCCATTTGGTTAAGTAGTTTGGAAGTCTGAAGTTTGGGTAATGAAGTTCTGCTGAGATTTGCATATCGTTGGCTTCAAAAGGGATGACTGCACCCATAATAACACAAACACACACATACACACACACACACACACACACACACAGTGTTTTACATCTGGCAGATGAATTGATGTCTTGACTGTGAGTGGGGGGCTTCAGGGGGACAAAATGTGCTAGATCATGGTGCCAGTGTTTCGAAGCCTCGTGGTGTGTTCAGCTGTGTCTAGATGCAACCACCACACACATTCCTTTCCAAATACAGCGACCGACGCAGGCAATGTTCCACCACCTCCCAAAAATAGTCCAGGCCGAGGTGTAGGGCTCCCAAGGAGAGTCTCATTACCCCTCTCTCCCTTTTACTCCACTTGACCCTGCCCTGATCTCCCCCTCTCTCCCTTTCCTCCACCTGTAACCCCACTTGTTCTCGGCCTTTCTGTTTCAGTCCTCTTGCCCTTCTTCCCGTCTCCCACTACTCTCTCTCTGATTCATTCCATTATCTCTTCAGTCTCCGCTCCTTTTCACCACCTCTCACTCATGTCCAGACCTGACGACGTTTCCTGAGTAAAGCCATTGATATCTCCCCCCCCCCCCCAGACCCTTTTCCTATTTCTGGCCCTCAGCCTGTTGTCCTGCAGAGAGGCATGGAGTGGAAAGTGAAGGCAACCTCGTGCAGCTAGAAGGGAGGAGGCGCTTGAAAGAGGACAGTGGCAGAGACAAGCAATGTTTTGCTTTGGCAGTGGGGCTATTTTTGACCACGCTTTGACTGACGGATTGCTAATCTTTCTGTGTGCGTGCGTGTGTGTGTGTGTGGTGTATTTCCACAGCTGAGGCAGCCCCCGGTGAAGCGCCTCCGTCTACGAGGTGACTGGTCTGACACCGGACCCCGAGCTCGTCCTGAGAGTGAGAGAGAGAGGGATGGTAAGAGGACAGTGAATCATTACCACAACTGACACGTACACAACACAGCACGGCTTATTTTAGTTTAACGAATACACAATCGATTCACCTTGTACGCAGTTTTTCTTCTCCAATTCTGTTAGTTGTCAGTCCGTATTACATTCAGTTGCGCAAAACAAATTGCAAATCACTCACTGAGTCATTAGTTGGTGGAATAACTGTCCCATTTAATTTCCGAGGGTCCACATGAGACCTGTAGTCCAACACCCATAGCAGCCTCTGCTGTGAAGTGGCATGACGGTGGCATGTGAATGGGATATTGTGTGATGTTAGAATCATGCCAGATATTGCCACTTACTGTCTTGTCTACCTATCCACCTTTTTCATGTTGGTATTAACATCATATTGATAGAGTGATATACATTTTAACTGACCAAAACTGATCTTAGGTTGTGTTCTTGCCTCCTATTTGTTGTGTTTGGGTGGCTCACAAAAAACAGCAGTTTACGTCCGTCTGCTCTGGCTGAAAAGAAGCCAGGCACAGCGCTTTTTCTGTTCTGCTTTCCGTTCGTCTTGCAGCCGCTTCCCACTGACTTTTAAAGTAGAAAAAGGTGGTGGCAATTTGGGGGGGAAGCGTGAAAAGTGTGAAAACACCTTTTAAAACATTTTTTTGCGCTCTTCTAGGAGAACAGAGCCCCAATGTGTCTCTGATGCAGAGGATGTCGGATATGTTGTCCCGCTGGTTTGAGGAGGCCAGTGAGGCTCAGAGCAGCAGAGGAACCCGGCCTCAGACACGACCCAGAGGTGAGACTTCAGCTCCTGTGAGCACTGCAGATCAAACAGGCTGTGCATTTTTTTATATTGAAAAGTGGGAGTAGTGTGCCTTTGTATACAGTAAAGAGGATGTGGAACCATGCTTGTGTCTGCAGGTCCTTCAAAAGTCTTTTGAGCCTTAATATGGTTTTTGATGTGTTGCTTTTTCTCTGTGCACTACTTTTCGAGTGAGAAATCAGATGTATACTCTGATACTGCTGCTGTTTTTCATTTATTGTATTCTTCAAGGGCCAAAGTCAGTTCAGTCAGTGACTGACGTTACTTCCCTATACCCGGGGGCGCTAGCGAATTTTGTCAGTGTCGTAAATATTGCTCTGTACAAATCATATCTATTCTTTATTGAACAGGATTGAAAAGGAAGAAAACTTAACTTCAGCTATAAATGTAATTTTCCACACAAATCCCATAATCCTCTTCCTGTATGCTGATGACTTTAGATGATGTCATGCTGGGTTCTTCATGTGTCTTTTACACAGACTGCTGCCACACAATATTGTACGGTTATCTTTTTATGATTGTAGGACGACATATACTCTAGTATCTTATAATAAATTCCATTGTTTTTATACACAGTGCTTCTGTGGATGTTTTTGCTATATTTACAGCAGTTAACAGTTTAGTTGCTAATGTTGACTAACAAGTCAAGTAGCTGTAGTTACTGTATTGCCCATAGAAGAGATTAAGGCAGCTGATCAACAATGGAGCCAGCGACCCAAGATCACATTCAAATATAATTATTCATTAATTAGGTGTGCGTGTCATCGCCACAACAGCTCCATGGAACTGTACAGAATCTTTACCTTTTTTTTTATATTCAGGCTTATTTTGGGGTTGAGATGTGTCTTACATTTGATTCAGATCGGCATTATAAATGTCTTAAAAAGTCTTCAGTTTAACTTGCAGAAACCTCCTGACAAAAGATAAACATCCATCTCTTTTCTTGTTTGCAGGAACGGCTCTCCGTCCAGAGGGGGCGTCTGCTGCCCCAGCAGCCCCGGCAGAGGCCCCCACCCAGGAGCCCCGTGCCCCAGACAGGCCCATGGAGACGGACACAGAGACACCTGCCACTCCTGCCGCCCCCACCCCCATGCCTAAATCCACTTCCTCCTCTTCCTCAGGGTCATCGTCAACAGTTACAGCACCTCCCCCCTCCAGCTCCTCGTCAATGGAGAGCTCGGCCCCTTCCTCCTCCCCCCTCACCTCCTCCCCTGACTCGGAGCAGAGGAGTCAGGCCGACACTACCGGGACCCCCACACCGACACCCACGCCCACGCCCACGCCCACGCCCACGGCCACCTCAGATCCTGCACTGTCAGGTAAGAGTCTTACACAAACGCACACACACCAGTGACCTGAATGACGGTTTGACAAGCTGCGTTCACCTGTGCACTTTTCACACAAACTGTCCCAGAAATCCCCATTTTTAACTCTTCAGTCCAGCAAGTAAGTATCCTACCTCTTCATTCTGTTTCATTTGTGGAGAGTTAGCTCGGTCTCATGTGTGTGTGTGTGTGTTGGAGCCACTCCACTCAAGCAGCAGCCTCACCTCACTCTCTTTTCCCTCAGCATCCTATGTCCTTTATTTCTTTCTCACTTTCTGCCCCCCCCCCCCTTCCTCTCCTCAGCCCCCCTCCCCCTTCCTCCCTACCTCCCCCCCCCTTCCTCCCCCCAGTCTTCTAATCCTGCATTCACTCTCCCTCTCTTCCTCTGCCTCTTTGTTAGAGTACGGTCCTCATCGGCTGCCGGTAAGTTTAGTGTGTAGGCGTTTGCAGAGGTTACTCCTGCTGGCCGACCCCCCAGGACAGGGTGCGCGAACAGCCACTTCTTCTCCTGCAGCCCCTGAGAGACAGTCACAAAGAGCTGCTACTACTGCCGCTGCTGAGACGCAACCTCGTACAGGTTACCTGCCCCCGCCCCCCCCCGACCCCGCCACGGCATCCCTTTCATACGGGCTGTTCGCCTGGCCTCTCCCCCCGCCATCCTACCCCTACCCCTCTTACCTAGGCATGGCAGAGATGCCTCTTTGTACAGAGAGGGTTTGGTTCTAGGAAGAGCTGATTTTTGCTGGAACTGACCATTAATCCCACAGTTACCCCCCTCCCCATTCGCCAAGAATGCACCTTGTCCTTATTAACCTCTATAGCTCTCACCTTATCACCTTTCCACTGTATGCTCAGTCCCCAACTCTCACTCCATCACTCCACTTGTTGCTTGAGTTTTCAACTGCAACTGCCCTGTTTGGAGTGGCACCAGCCAACATGGAGCTCTGCTTTGGCGTCCCCATGGCTTGTGTGGTTATTCACCCATGTCTGATGATGCTGTAGATGCACACTGATCAGCTGTCTTAACTAGAGTGTGATTGATAAAGGTCAGTGACACTGCTCCCATGTTAACCAGACAGTACAGCGCTCAGTAGCCACAACCGAGAACGTGCATAATTATCTGATTCACAGTGGTTTGATCCCACGCTGATGTGCGAATCACAGCTTGTTGAACAGGTTGTGTTTAATTCAGCCAGTGATGCATCTAATACTAATAATTCATTCACAGCCTGATAGGCCAGTGCTTGCAAAGTCTAAGTGAAAACTAGACCTCACTATCAGTTGCAAAACAGAGAATTGAGGCTACTGTTTGAGTCACATTTGTGCTACTATCAGACTGTTATTTCAGCTCATTTAACAGTATTTGTTATGAGAAAATCCAGAGCCTATTATCTCTTGAGGATTCAAACTAGTATTAGTACAAGTTCTAAGTAAAAGTAGTACTAAGAAATCAGAATTTTAGTATATGATTTGTATTTGCTATTGTGTTATACCTAGCTTACTACTGGCACTACTTGATGGTTGTCATACAGGTTGATTTCCCTGTTTGTATTACGTTGTAGGAATACATTTTCGTCAGCTCTCATTAGGCCTACCTCTGTCATACAGTTTGAAAGTAGGTCTGTAATGATAAGCATGTGTGAACGTGTCACCTGTTAAGTAATAATACCCATATATTTGAACTATTGTGTCTAAATTGAAAAACTGACGCTGCACTTATGTGACATTGTCTTCCTTGGTTTGCACAGCATTTCTTTATCAGATGAAGCTCTTCCTTTGGCTGGTTTGACAGCTCTTCCTGCTTGGCCTTGGATCCTTTCTAACGTGACTTTGAACTTTAACCCCTGTGTGCCCTGACTGTGTGAGCCCTCTGGTTTGACCTCTCTGTCCGATGTTTAGTCAGTGTCATTTGTGTTCCAGATTCCCCCTCGTCTGTGGTAAACAAACAGCTGGGATCCATGACTCTTGATGAACAGCAGGGTGCGTCTTCTCCCCCCCTGCCTCTTGCTTTCTCTTCTTTGCCCTCCCACACACAAACACTCTCACTCATACCTCTCCAGTCTTTCTTTGTTTTCCTCCTTTTTGCTTTCCCTCTATCCACCACTTTACTTTCCCATTCCCCCCCCTCTCTCTGCCCCCATGTGTGTGATGCAGCTTTTGTATTTGCATGGGACATCTCAGGGCTGTTCTGTTTTTTTAGTAACATACCTATGGATAGATAGAGCATGTCTATCTGATCCAAGTCAATGGCCCTGTTTATTTTTGGGAAACGCTAATGCCTACCAGTGCACCTTTGTTCTGTTTATGAATCTCCATCTCTGTTGGTTTTGCTTGTTGGTCAGTGGATTGGATTATATTTTGTTTTTCTCAAGGCTTTGTTCAGCTTGGAGCTTCAAAGAACATGGTTTATTCTTGTTATGTCCTGTAACTTTTTTATACAAATAATGCGTAAATGTATACGATGAAAACGGGGCGTCCTGGAGGCTCAGTTGGCACATACTATATAACTGTGGTGTCCTGTGTTCGAATCTGCCTTGGGACCTTTGGCGCATGTCATCCCCCTCTCTCTCCCCCATCTTTCCTTGTCTCGCTTCAATGTAGACTATCTAATAAAGGCCAAAAAATTCATCATCTTGAATCATTGGTCTGTTAGTTTCATAGTTATGGCTAAAAAAATGACGATTGTCTAATGGTGGAACTCCCAGATCCGGATCACCACCAAAATTTTATTAATTGTTCTTTGGCCCAACATCTACCTGGCCACCAGATTTAATGGAAATCCGTTCAGAAGTTTTTGAGACAGACGGGCAGACAAAGACAGACAAACAAAATAACATGAGTGAAAACATGACCTCCTTGGTGGAAGTAATAACAATTACAATTGCAAACACAGCTGCAGGTGGTGATTATGGGGTTCAGGCCCTAAATGGTAATGTCAAGGATATAAGGCCTTAGTGGTCAGGAGCAGTATGGGTCAAAGGAGAGACTGTTGCAACCATAGCAAGTTTCATAGTGGCATCGACGTCCATCCAGAGAGACTGTGACAGTTATAACATGTAGAATAGGCATCCATCACTGGGTCAACTTAGGCTTAGCAGTGCTGCCAATTGGTCAAGTTCTGACTGATTTTGAATACATGTGGTATGCATGTTCCAGATGGAGATCCTAAAGGCTTCATAATAATACTAACATTTGGTCAACCCAATTTCAAGATTTCAATTTTTGGTATTTGTGGTGCCCCCTATTGGTTGATTTTAAATGTTTTGATCCTTATGCTGGCTGTAGCCCATTGAATAGATCTACAAAGCTTTCTAATGATGGGACAGCTGTCATTTTGTTGAAGTTATCAGACATCTGGGAAACATTTTTTTTAAAGAACTTTGTCCATAGATGAAGTTTTGGTGGTGACCTGGCCGATGATTATGTCAATCAAACTATGATTTTGGAGTTATTACCTTTTTATAACAGCTGTTTTTTTTCACTTTTAATCATAGTGCCACCATCTGGCCAATTTGGGTTGTATTTCTGGAGTAGTACTATTATCTATAATTTTGCCAAAAAGCATTTCACACTCTAGCTCCACATGCATAATAGTTTTTACTGACAATGTTTCGGCATAAGGCCGCCTTCTTTCAAGTGAGATTTTTGTGCCAGTGGAACTGATCCTGGTATTGGCCCAGGAGTGAACTAAAATGATCCCCATCCCCTACATCTACTAAAACTAAATCTACAGGAAACACTGGTAATAGCCAACATTAATATTAGCCTGGTTGATCCTCCTGTGTATGACTGTATTCACCTGTTGAGGTGTATGGTGATACCTTTAGGGGCTTGGAGTTGGACTTGTGTCTTTTAAGTGTTTCTGTCTCACCTGTCATGTTGCTGTGGCTGGTGACAGTTTATTATTGTGTCCCTTACAGCGTGTGTGCCTTTGTCCACCCTGTCAGTGTCAGCTGCATGTTCCCATTGCCGTTGCGTGTTGTCACTCAATGGGAAGTGATGCAACAGAAGGTTGCATGTTTCCAGTGTGTTTTGCAAGATCCTAGTATGCAATGCGATTAACAGGAAAAATAACTCAAGACTATTCCCAAAATTATTGGGTTAAGCGGAACAGCCAGTATTTCAATATGATCATGATTCATTCTCACTTCCTTTGCCTCTCTCTCTTCCTTTTCCCTCTCAGGAGGACCAGACGCTGTGAGTTCAGCTCCGGCTGAACCTGGGTCTGTACCAGCCAGTGGGTCAGTGGCACCCAGCAGCGGCACTCCCACCTCCACCGGCACGAGTCGGCCCAGTGCAGCAGAGCCAGTCCTAAGCCTACATTACAGCTCAGAGGGAACCACCACCAGCACCATAAAGCTAGACTTCACAGACGAGTGGTGAGTGATCCGCTTACCAGTGGGAGAAATGTTTAGTAAAGCCGAGTCTAAATCTCACATCTCTCTGAAGTCGTGGTGAAAATCTGTCAGATAATTGGATTAACCTCCGCTATAGTTATGTTGTTGCATTTGAGAATATTTTGTTCTTACATCTTGAGAATATTTGTTTTTCTTACACCTTGAACACACTTAATGTGTCGCTTTTTGTGCTCGCTGATGGAAGTTCATTCATTTCAAACGAGAGAATTCATTATTACTGCATTATTGCACTGCAGATGCAAGTGTTACGTGTGTTGGATTTATTCTACTTGTGCGTTGATTATGTATGCGTGTTTTTTTAGCAAACTGTGATAATTTCGTGATGAATATGTTTCATCTTTTGCAATGAAAATTCATGTTTCATATAGTCTGTAACCAAGCTTTATCAGTTTAATCTCAATATGTTTGAGCCACGGGATCCTTGACTATAACTCTGCACATTGTTTGCATCATTATAAATGCATCATGTATTGGGTGTGATTGCTCTTCCTTCCTCTACAGGAGTAGTAGAACATCCAGCTCTAGAGGCAACGGAGGACCCAAGACATCTGAGCCTGTGACTGTACAGGGCAGAGAGAGTCTGTCGACAGAGAGCTCAGCCTCAGAGCGCTCAGCCTCAGAGCAAGGTGAGGAACCTCCAGTCACATGAGGAATAATCATGAGAATGTTGCCTTGATACAGTTTGGAAATATTGCAAAGTTCTTCCTAGTCCATACATGACCCCCCTTCTTGCTTCTTCAGCTCCATCTGAGTCCTCCGGCCAGAGCCGGCCCACCGCCGGCACAGACCCGGTGTGTGAGGCTTCCTCCTCCAGCGCCCATGGCAGCTCCTCAGCCCAGGCCCCGGCAGAAGCCTCCTCAGAGGGGGACAGCATCACTTCTTCACCCCCGGAGAGGAGCCAGCCAGAGGGCATGGAGGACACGTCGGGGGGCTGCAGGAGAGCGGAGCCCGCCGGAGAGGGGGGCCAGGAGGGAGGGGGGGGGCAGAGTCAGCCCGCACGGGCCAACCAGGACTCGGACGACAGCGATGACGACCCGATCCTCATCCCCTCGGCGAGGTTCAGAGGAGGACAGGGACAGAGGTATGGACCGCAATGTAATGCTTACATTACACAACTGGATGCACTTGTTTCTATGCACACAACCTGGTGAGCAAGAAAGCTCATGTATTTCAATGTTGGTAACTACTGGATTCAAATATTGCTCTTGTATACCATGGCATTTAAAGGGTGGGTATTCTGCATTGTTTTTTGTGATTCCTTGCCATTGACTATCTTACTACACATAGATTTAATTCCAGAGGATCTGCAGTAGGAGATAGAATGATCAGGTAAAGTCTTTGCACTGGCAACTAAAGCATCTAACCTGTCAGGCATGTGATATGCCGTCAAGAAACTGTGATTTGTAGCCAAGATTAAGATTTTGTGTTGGTTTGGCCAGTTCACTCACAAGTATAACTAATATACATGGCTAACTGTAGTGTCAGAGTGTGCCGTGCATGTGTGTACTGACACCACCAATGGTGTGAGCTGCATCATTACAACAGTGTTTTAAACTTGTTACGAGAGTTGGAGAATGAAGAATGAACATGTCCGCATGATTTCCTGATGGAAAGGAGCCCAAAAAAATAAAAATAAAAGATTTGATTTCCTCGATGGGATCTGTTGTGAAAAGAGATCAATTAATGTTTTGCATTTGCCATTGCAAACGTACTACATGAACCAGTGTGTGTCTGATTGAATTCAGCAACATTGCTGTCACTTGGTTAATGGGCAAGGCTATCCATGACGGAATAATATTGGCTTGATTCAGATGGGATGGAGGAGGCAGATATTTTACCTTTTTTAGTGGCTGCTTTCTAGCTTGGAGTTGTGTTTAACTGATTTTGGATGAATAGATCAATGGTAGCGTAATTAGAGGCTGTCTCACCATAGCTGTCAAGACTTGGCTCGGTAATAAAAAGAAGCATGGGTTTCACATTAGCAAACGTGATAGTTTGGGTTTGTTTACGTTTTGTGTGCTTTGTATATAAATGTATTGGCTGGCTTGTGTTCCACAGACGCTCAGCAGCCGCCCGCATCCAGGAGCTGTTTCGTAGGAGGAAGGAAAGAAGAGAGATGGAAGAAAGTGAGACCCAGAATATCCGGAGACCCTCAGTCAAAATGGTCTACAAGGGCCACCGCAACTCCAGGACGATGGTACACCTCAGGCCACTTGCATCAAAGTAGCTAGCGATTTAGAGAGACCTCAGCAGAAAGCCTCCGGTAGTTACCAAACTTGGAGGTGATTTTTATTTCTTTTATGTCTAGATAAAGGAGTCCTGTTTCTGGGGCAACAACTTTGTGATGAGCGGTTCAGACTGCGGCCACATCTTCATCTGGGACAGGCACACTGGAGAGCACCTCATGCTGCTCGAAGCCGACAACCATGTGGTCAACTGCCTGCAGCCGCACCCCTACGACCCCAGTGAGTGACGCTCTACGCCTCAAATGGCCCTCTGCCCCATGGTGATGTGATGGTGTTTAATATACCATGTTACTGGTGTGTGTGTGTGTGTGTTTGCATCTGGGTTCATTTTCTGCTCTGTTTCAGTTCTTGCCTCATCAGGGATAGACTACGATATCAAGATTTGGTCGCCCCTAGAAGAGTCGCCATCCTTCAACAGAGTCCTTGCTGACGAGGTATGACTGGCAAGATATTGAGTCTTTTATTACAGCTGATGGTAATTCATTGTGGAGACACTAGGTGTGAAATGGTGGGGTCTGGTTCAGATAATTCTCCTTGGCATAGGCCTCCACCACATTGTTTGTTGTTAAAAAGCGCCTGCTGAGAGGACTGAGGCCAACAGCCTTGTGGGTGGAGCCAGACAGAATCTGAGACTGGCTGTTTTAATGTATTAATTTAATTTTAAACACTAACTATACACCTATGCTTTTTATCTATAGATATCACAGCACTGTTAACTGATTGAAAAGCATGTTATGGTTGTTCTTCAGCTCTCTCAACATATGACAGACGGCCCACAAGTCCTTAAAGACCTTCTTTCCTTGGTCTTTTCTGTCAGGGCAGCTTTCCCTCCCTACATTTTTATGAGCAGAGAGGAAAAGTCTGGAGAGTTGTTTCTGTCAAATTCAAGCACCCCTCCCCCCGACACACACACACACACCTCATGGCTTTTTCCTTTCCTCTCCTCCCCTTTCAAGGTAATAACTCGGAACGAGCTGATGCTGGAGGAGACTAGGAATACTATCACAGTCCCAGCCTCTTTTATGCTTCGAATGCTTGCCTCCCTCAATCACATCAGATCAGGTATACACACTCTCACAGAACCCGGTTATTATTTATTTATGCAAATTCTGATGAGATTTGTGGCAGTTGAGTATTTGTGCATGGGAAACCATGTCCGGTACAGTAAGCCTCTTACTGTTACCACAGAAACCATTCATGATTAATTCTTTCAGTGGGTAACAGGGTAACATGCTCTGTTGTTTTCAGGTCTTTGTTTGCCTTCTCTCGTTCTGTCTCCCTCTCCTTAATATCCACCTTTCCTTCCTTTAGATCGACTGGAAGGTGATCGCTCTGAAGGTTCTGGCCAGGAGAACGAGGACGAGCAGTAGCCTGCTGACATTTTATTTTAAAGAAAACACTATTTCTTCTTGCTGTAAAGCACTTGAAAACCTGAGATTTGTACAAGTATACTGTAGAATACTTCCTTATGAAAATTAGTTGAATTTCTAGCCCCTCTGTTTTTTTTAAGATGACTTTCTTACTGATGTTTCTGTATGAGGATAAACTACATCTGTGTGAATGCAAGGGCAAGGAAGTCAATATATATTAAGTGTGAGAAAATTATGGTGGCTGGTGTGCAAGGATGTTAAGTGCAATATTATTTTGTTAGGAGAAAGTGAGCTTTGATCAGTGTTAAGGTGTGACATTTCTTATTTGTAGCACAAGGCAAAGAACTCAAATGTTGATGTACTGCACTGGCAGTTACGCATGTAAACAAGAACTTTTGATTTAAGTAAACCATACTTTTGAGTATGCTTTAATTTTGTTGTTGAAACAAAGCTGTGCTTCTTGTTCCCAAAGGGTCATGTCAACGAAATAATCTTTTGCCAAATTTGGAAAAATTTCTAAGCTAAATGGCATCTCAGAGATGTGTCTGTATATGGGTCTAGTAGATAGAGACCCATAATGACTGTGCAACTGGCCTCTCACAAGCAAATGAATGAAGTGATAAATTCATTCAAGAAATAAAGAACAATCTGATCTTTGCATATTGATTCCCGCAGTGATTCAAAGATTAAGTTGATCCTAGACCGACAGACAGGTCCGCATGACTGGTAAGGGATTTGTCACACACAGCCAATGCAGGACAGGTGGCCATTGTTTTGGTAGCTGTTGGTCAAACCACTAACACAGTATGGCCTATTATTACACCCCCACCCTCCCACTGATTCACACCACAAGGGAAAAAGCAAAGGGACTAAAGTGATTTTATGGGAGTACAATTCAAGGTCACTTGTTAAGTATTGTCAAATTGGCACACGTACAGCTCTTTTCACTCTTGGGGAAAAACAGTTTGCTCATAAAATGTTATGTAAAAAAACTTTAATAGAGGAATCTTAATACAAAACTTTAATACAAATATTTGTATTAAACCGTTATAGTGGAAATCAAAAGGTTATAATACCTTCCTGGTGGTGTATTGCTGCTTCTTATAAAGTAGTACCGTACACAAACATAATACAAAAATACAATAATGAGGTAAGACTGAAGCACCAGAATCGGCTACCAATATCCAGTCGTTCAGTTTGGGAACTTGTGCTCTACTTGTGTTGCTTAAATAACTGTGATGCTGATGGAGAAACTGGTGGAGTGTGTAAATGCAGGTAAAGCACATGTACCGCTGACATCTACTTACTAACATAATGTTGTAGTTAAAGGCCGGTCGTGGCCTCAGACTTGACACTTGTGTTACTGTACCTAGACTTGGTCTTGACTACCGCACTAATATACTCCTCCATCTAGGACCATATGGAGTAACACTGACAAAATAGTGATAATCACTTTCTCTGACATGCTAACAGATTCCATTAGAGGAAATACACACCGCATGTTCAAGTGCAATTATATGTACATAATCATCTCTGGCAGATAATCATGAAATGTCAGGAACGGACTTAATCCGTTGTTCTAATGCGCCTCAAATTACTGTAGGTACCAACCAATTAAGGAACATAAGACTCTGCAAGTACCTTACTAATACTACAAATCCTGGCTAACAGATTCTGTTAATATGATGAGGCACAGTTCATGCAAATTCTGAAGAAATACTATTACGATAAATATAGTAGTAAACAAATTACTAAAACATTGGACCATTTAGGTTACAGTAGTTAAGACTTCCTATTTGATTACATGAATACGTATAATTGCTTGCAAGGCACTCTGATGGTGTACACTTGGTCCAACACAGTGGAATGAATCATGTGCCACTTATTTATTCCTAATAATGACAATTTCAAGTATGGACTACTCATTTGTAGAAAAACCAGACTTCATAAAGGTCCACCGGCACAGCATGACCAACACCGGTGCTCAGGATGGTCATGTTTCATATGATAGTGTTGTGTTTGCAGGTAAAGGGTGTGGCAGCCCTTGCAGTTTACAGAGATACTGAAGTAGGTCTATACAATGCCCAATATTTGAAGAGGCCACTTGTGTTCAGGCTGGTAATTCCTCCGCATCCTGCTCTTCTTCATCTCTGTCGTCTTTGACTATCCCTTCATCTATACTCTCCAGCCTCAGTCTCTGGCCATCCAGGTATCTGGGTCTTGGCGCCGCCCTGGTCGTAAACAGTCCGCCCGGCAGAGCCGAAGCCTCCCCAAAGAGGGTGAGCTTAGCGTCGCTCTCTATAGCCTTTGCCAGGCAGGAGGCAAAGGTGTCAAGAGATTTGTGTATCTCTGCATGGACTTGGACGGTGGATGGGATGGTGCTTTCAGCTGAGGAGAAAATGCAGATATTATTTGTGTTGTCTACTGAACAAATGGCACTGTGGACACTGTTTAAATTTAGTTTGATTTTCTTATTTTCCTTCATCCATTTCCTCTTTCATTACTCTTTATTTCCTCTTTAGTGGTAGTCTGTTGACCACATCCCCATTTTTCACAGCCTCAAAGAGTATGAATTGAGTTCCCTCTCCTCTAATTTCCTCTTTCTGGGTAGGAAATGACAGATACCTTTGGAATGCTCCACCTGGTCTTCAAAGGTGACTGAGCTCCTCCTCTTCCCGGCTGTATTCCCATGGCACTGGGGATGGGAGGAGCCGTCGGTGGAGAAGTTATCCAGCAGCATCACGTCTGTACCTGCGTGAGAAACATGACAGAGACATAAGGGTTGCTTCATAATATTTGAAAGCGGTGATTTATAAAGAATTTACAGTACAAAAAAAGTACAAACCATCTCCGTACTATCTGAGACAGAGTGGCCAACACAGTCAATGAAATGTGTGGACCATCAGACATTTCTTTGCACTACACGCCATTACATGCCATTACATGAGCTGTGAAGCAGGAATGTGAGGTTGACCGTGGGAGTATGATGCAACAGAATAAATAAGACCATCTGCCAGCAACAACACCTTCATGTTTAAAAGTGCAATGAATCACCTTATCTCCATTTTATCTTCAAATAAAGAACAAGAGTCTGGCTGCTACAATGCAGAATGGACAGAATTCGATTGCAGAAACACCCATGTTAAGGACAATGGAAGGTATTTTCCCCCTTTCCCTCTACTTCCTGTGTGCAACACTTACATGAGTCCTGAGTGAAACTGAAGCCAGTGTCTCCTGTGCTGCTCCCAGGGGCCACCAGCTGCCCTCCACCAGCCAGCATGGCTGTCAGGTGTGGGGACATACCCAAGTCTGATGGAACACAACAGGTTGACAAGTGGTCACCATACAATATCACATTACATCACAACAATACAGCAATCTTAAGTCTATGATTTGGTATCTCAACATAAATGGCAAGTCAGATAACATCCATACCAATCCAAATTGCGGCCTGCCACTCAAAATGACTTCAATATGCCTTCAAAATTTCTTGTGCCACAAATAGAGCCAGTGCTGCTCTCCCACCTGTGATTCTGTTAGAGATGCTGAAGAGGCGGGACGTCCTTTGCCGTGTGGCGAATGACTCTCTGTAGTAGCGATCTCCAAAGCACATCCCCAGTAGCTCCTTCCTTACCGTCTTATTCCACAGACCATAGATGAGCGGATGGCACACCGCGCTGCAGAAGGACAGCCACGCTACCAGAGTCTCCAGCCCCTGAGACACACTCCCCTGCCCCCATAAGGCCTCGGTACACACCACCCCGACATACGGCCCCCAGGTCATGAGGAAGGTGCCTATCACCACCAGGATGGTGACGAAGGCCTTGCACTGGCTCCCTGCGTACACCAGGCTCCGCCGGCTTCCATTGGAGGAAGTTGAGGTGCTTGAGTTCTTGCGTCCGTTCCTCTGTGCTCCTGTGGAGTCGTCCTGCGCCACAACCACCGTCCCACAGTGCACCTTCCGGGCTTTCATTCGGGCAACGCGGAAAATGACACCGTAACAGGCCAACATGGCGATTAAAGGGGGAAGGCTGCACCAGGTGACCCAGAAGGCCGTGTAGCCCGGCTCTCGGTGCCAGGATGCAACACAGGTCCACTTGAAGCAGTCAAACTCGAAGGAGGACCAGCCGAACAGAGGGGGCAGGCAGCCGACCAGGGAGTGCAGCCACACGTAGACGATGACCACCACCGCCCGGTTCCCTGTGATCTTCATGGGGTAGATCATCGGGTAGAGCACTGCGTAGTACCTGTTGGGATGAGAGGAGTGTAGAGTGGAAACCCTGTTGAAAATCAACTCAACACCTTTCTCACGGGAGCCTTCTGGTCTAAGCAACACAGCGACAGTGACCAGTTAGATATTTACAGAATCCTTGGCTAGAGGCTGCACTTTTTTCAATGATGCTATTATGCGTTTACAAAAAGTTGCAGTGAGAACAGAAAGGGAGGGGCTCGGCAGGAGAACAAAAACATGCACTGTAATCTAAAATCCCCAAAGGTGAGGGGGGTAATTATGACCGCAGTCACATAACAGTGAAGACTGTATGCTGCAGAGCAACAGTAGGTCTTAGTAGCTACATTTCACAGCCCCTTGTGATCCTTCACGACAGGAATAACAATAAAACGTAAACAAAAGTGGCATTCAATGCTAATTCCAACCAACCTCAAGTGCAATTCCTCTACACACCAGCCTCAAATGATGCTTGTTTATGTCATACTACTTCTCAAAAAAAAAAAAGGTACAGAGTCGGTCTGTAACCCAAAAAGCTGAAAATAGAGTTAAATTAGATGGATCAGCTATATCTGTGTTGACTATCTGATTTTTACTTCCTAAAAACAATCTAAGAACTGCAAATTAACGCTGCATTCACTTCAGTTGACAGTTATGTTAGCTAGTCTAATGTTTGTCACTTGAGCTGGGAAAATCTCCAGAAAAATACCACCACTGGAGTGTGTGGTTAACCAGTCTTTATTTACAAGAGTACATATTGACCTAGAAGGGAAATACATCCTAAAACAGAATTCACAGAGTATGTTATTCCAACAACCTTGGACAGTTTGGCTTTGATATGTGAACATGAACACGTTTCTTATCATCTAGAAACAGGAGAGACAATATTTTTATCCCTTATTTAACCAGGCAGGTTAACAAAGAACATATTTTCATTAACAGTAGGTAGTTGCAGGGAGCAGAAGGGTTACACCTAAGAGCTGCCCATTACGGTGACAGTCCTCTACTGTTGGCCACAGAGCGGTTCCACTGGAGCAGCCAGGGGTTAAAGGTATTTAATCAATAGCACATCAGTTGTTTTCTCGATTTTCCCAGCCGGTCCAGGAACTCAAACAGGCTACCTCTTGGTCAAAGTCTTGATTCTCTAATCATTAATTACGGTCATCAAGAGACAAATACATGATCTGCTCTATTAAAAACTAATGCTGAACGAGTTTTGTGGAAACAGTGACAGTACCCATGCTGATTTTATGTGGATTTGGGCACTTTTTCTGCTAACATTACAATGAAACAAATCTCAGTTTGACTTAAAAGCTCCAACATTGTGAGTCCACAATGTGAGTCTCCAAGTAATTACCAATGGAGCAGCTCCAGGTTCTCCAGTTGGTCAAGTGTATAAACAGGCGTAACTATGAGCAACCCAAGATCATAGGAATAAAATATGTCAATTCTGTTTTAAGGAGGAATTTTCACTTTAAGGACATTACACTCTCACATGATCTCATTATTTCTGAGTCATAGTAGACTTCTATCTTTCATGTTTAGCCAAATGCCTACAACTATGATTATGATGTGGGATGCTTGGCACGAACCTGTCAATGGCAATAGCTCCCAGAGTGAGCATGCTGGCAGAGCTGATGAGCAGATAGAGCAGGGCAGTGAAGTTGCACCACACCACTCCAAACACCCACTCCCTCTTGGCTGAGCTCACAGCCACGAACGGCAGCACCAGCACGGACAGCAGCAGGTTGGACAGCGTCAGGCTGAAGACAAACTTGTTGCTGGGCGTGAGCAGGTAAGGCCTCCGGTAGAGGGTTGCCACGATCAGGAAGTTCCCCAGGCAGGCCAGCAGTGTGATGGTCACGATGGAGACTGACTCCAAGACCGCCGGACCCTCTCCATTCCCCACAGGGGTGCAGTTCCTACTGGTGTTCATGGTGAGAGACTGGGCCACCAGGCAGGTGAAGGCATGGTAGGAGACTGGTGAGGAGAGAGGACACAGTTGCAAAAAAAATGGGAATACTAGAGTGTTACAGAGAGAGACCCCTGCTGAAACATCTGTGGTGACATGTCTGTGGATTATCTTCACATAGCTACTAATCCAATGCTTATCTTCATCATATTCACAGTGAAACTTCAGCTGCTAGCCCTTCATGGCTTCAGGCACAGTACATTTTTACCATCCTAGGGGGATGTGAAGCACAGGAAAAGATCGTATCATATAACTGGACCATTCATTACAGGCTTTACATCAGATGGTTTACAAAAATCAAAGCTTGGGAGGTTCAGGTCCACGCTGAAAAAAAGCGTGTGTTCAAAGTTCAAGTTACAGCCTCAAAATGTGTCCCATCCACGAGTCGTCAGCCATCCAACTTATCTCGCAGCAAAAAAAGAGAAAAAAAGTCAGGATATCTACTAATGTAACGTTACTTGGTAACGTTAACTTTTAGAGTGAAAAAACAACCATGTAACTGTTAAAGTTCAGTTAACAGTGACTGAAGCGACATTTTTCCAGATTCCCCATGGCTATTTAAGCAATACATTTAAAGACCGTATGTAAGCTAACTTATCTGAATGTGTGAAGAAGGTGCCGCACTGTGACCACAACTTGCTCGCTAGCATTAGCTAAAACAACTAACGTTAGCATAGGTTAGCTAAAACTTTCTCCATTGTCCCTCAAAACACAGTTATCCCTCCTTACCTGGTTTGGTATGGCGTAGTGGGTCCGCATTCTCTCCCCCAAAGGCAAAATGTCCATTTTACTTGTTTGTTTCTACACCAAAACACTGTAGCTGGCTGCTGAACCTGAAACAGCCCCGAAATCCCCTCGCCATCGTTAGTGATCCCTCCTCAGCAGAAATCCAGACGGCCAGCTGCGGCTGCAATGGCGACGGCGTCCTCCCACCCTCAACTCACTCTCTGCCTCCAGTGTGTGGGTGGTCGGGATGAGATCTGGCTTATTTTGATGGCAGCTATTCCTCTATGGTTAACGTGTGTAGCTGATTATTGCATTGCATTTTGACTTGTGCGCACTATAATCACGATCACACAGTATCTGCTGAAAAAAGTAGCCTACAGTACTCTATTTCTGATACTAGAAGTAGTGAATTAGAAGGGGGGGGGGGGGGTAGTATCAGTGTTGATGATGGCCCTTTAACTGTACGCATGCACTATTTCTTCATAGTAGGCTTGTAGTGCTTTATGAATGAAGTACTAAGTAGCATCACTTTTATCCCGCTGGCTGGACCACCCAAGAAGATCAAAGCTTCCCGCACATACACGTCATCCTGAGTCAGCCAATCTGAGAAAGGGGATGTTGCCGAGTCCGTCCGCTGGATGGCGCACTTTGTCTCCAAGTCAGCATGATGAACCACTGAGATATAAACCCTGGCATTAAAAAACATATTTGTAAAGTAATTGAGGTTTCATAGTCACAAAAACTGGACGTATAAGTGATAGAAATCTTAAAGTCTTACAAGGTTTATGCACATAATTTTATTTTGTCACTCATTTTTGTGATGTTTTACCCTGTTTCTCCAACAAAGGCTCTTGGAGACAATACAAAAGATACAGCAGTATCACCTATACACCTGAGTTGTAAACAAATTTAGAGAGCGTGGTGTTAAAAGGCACATTTGTGTACACTCAAACCTTACAGTGTCTCATTTAAAACGGATTTCAAAGTCAGGTCTATCCATATGGTAGGAATATTCATCTTAGAAAACATTGTTCCCGTGTAGACAAGGCATTTGGCAGTAAGACCCAGAGTTACAGCTTCAGCATTGGGGTCTGTGGAGTGTAGTCAGTCAGCAGAGACACCATCAGACCCTGAAAGAGAGGAGAGTTGTGCTGATGAAGTGCCTGAACACAAGGAATAAGACAAAGACTATTCTGACAGAATCAAACTGGACCCAAACTTATATTATCAACATATACAAAGCCATATCTTAAATAATTGTGTTTCATCTGGGTTACTCACCATGATGGTCCACTTCCTGTTCTCGGCCTCGGGGAAGACGAGGGAGCGGGATGAGTAAAACACCTGGTCATCCACCTCCTCCTGCTTCCGGGGGAGACAGTGCAGGAAGGTCCAGTCTGGCTTGGCCACACCTCCTGTCTGTAGTGGGCAGAATCAGACCACAGAGGAGTTATGACCTGAGTCAACTCTGCGTGACGAAACACTGTGTGGGATAATGCAAGGGGGAAAGTACATCCTCTACTCAATCTCCTCTCTTGTCTTCTACTGTTTGCCTCCTTCTAGTGTTTATTCTTCTCTACCCAGTGTCCGAAATTAACTTTTTGGCTCATCTGCCACAGACTGGTGTTTTGTGATTTACTTGCCAAGAATAATTTTACTGGCCAAAATAATTGTTGCTGTTTTCCAGAGAAATAGGTCACCCTATCAGTTTTCAATGCTATTCTGTGTATAGAATCAGGTACTGTGTGAAACATTCAATAAAGAGACAAGCAGATTTTCACATAGATCTTCAGAGTTTCATTTAAAACAATGGAGAACGTTTGTAACTTTCATCATGATGGCAATAATGTTAAGTTTTAACTAATGTAACTAATGTTAGGCTAGTTAACCATCCAGGCAGGTTGGCAAAATTTGGACGTGACCGCTTTGTGAAGAGCTAGCGTAACAGGCAGCCAATCAGGAGCCTGTTTGATACAGAGCCATTGTTTTGTTTTGATGGCAAAGACCAAAGATTGTACATAACCAAGACACTCAAATGTTATCATCTCTTAAAGTTACCAGGCAGTGTGGCGGGTGACCCTTATTGATTTAGCCACCAAACACAAATTTTACAAACAGGTGTTAATTTTGGACTCTGTCTCTACCATTATCGTAATAGTCACTGTCTTTACCTGCATGGTAATCTGGTAACCATGGAAGTCTTTGATCCTCTTTTTCTTCTCCTCCTCCTGTCCCATGCTGACCCAGGTGTCAGTGACCAACACATTGCTGCCATGGGCTGCCTCCATCGGGTCAGAGGTCAGAACCAACTGGGTCCCATGCTGAGACAAAACGGAAAGTCATTAGAAGTGGTTTATAATAATGTATAATAATGATACTGTACCTGAGGAGAACCTCACCTGCTTGGAGAGTCTCTGTGCCTCTTGAATCACACTGCTTTCTGGCTCATACCCCTGAGAATGAGGATACAGTTTGAGCTTCCTCTCTGATTAGCATTAATAAGCATGAATAATGTACAACATAATAGAGAACCACACCCAGTAACTCCTGTCACACAAGGAGTAACTGGGGAGATGAGATGCTGAAGGCTGACTGCATGCATGTCTACCACAAGAAACTATAAACAAGAAGAGTAGGGAACAAAAAGGGAAATGGACAGGCAAATAAATAATATAACTGGCAAGAGTACAAGATCATGTAAAGAGAAGCAAACCTTGGGAGTGGCAATCCTGAGATGAACTCCCAGTTTGGCTGCAGTCATCATGAAGGAGTGGAGGACGTTGTTCCCATCTCCGATCCAGCTCACTGTTAGTCCGCTAAGTGACCCGTAATGCTCCTACAAGGGAATGGTAGTCATTTAGAAAGCAGCAATTCAGCATCATTTACTGGATGAAACTTGTAGGAACAGTATAATGTGGAGTTGTAGATCAGAGGAACATTCTGTCCGAGATGTTGCAGTACCTGTAAGGTGAGGAAGTCGGCCAGGATCTGGATTGGGTGGTAGAGGTCAGACAGGCCGTTGATGATGGGGATGGACGCCTCCTTTGCCAACTCCTCCAGGGTGGAGTGGCTGTACACTCGTGCCAAGACAATATCACACAGTCCTGAGAGAACCCTGTAGTGGTTCATAGAGCAGCACAGAGATTAGAGAAGCAGACATGTACCGGAAGGTCTGCGGTTCATATACCAGACCGGCTGGGAAAATCTGGGTGGGAAACACTCTCCCCTCCCTCAGTAACTATTGTTGAGAAGCCCTTGACAGTGGAGCTGTTCAGTGGCCAACAGTAGAAGACAGCTCCCAGGTGTGAATGTGTGTGAAGCTGAACTTTCCTTGGATAAACAGAGGTAAAAAAATAAATAAATAAAAAGTGCACATGTACCATAGAAATAGCCAAAATGGGACTCACATTTAATTTGCCATTCTAACACATTTTGATTTTTGATATTTCTAATAGTTATAGCATAATTTACTAAAGTGTCAAAACACTCACCTAGCTGTATCTGTGCCACTCTCATTCACGCCCAGGTGGATGTCCTGGGAGGTGAGGAAACAGGGGTGCCCACCCAGCAAAGCAAAACCTGGAAGGAATGATACACAACAGGGGCTGCTTAAGCGATGCAGACCATGGCTTATGCACGTCTATTCTACTTCAAGATCAACTTCAACTCAACTTTATTGTCCCAAATGGGCAACTGGTGCATGACAAATGCACAAATCTTTCACACTTATGGAAATAAATACATGGCCATGCTTTGTTCACATAAATAGCAACAGATACATACATTTTGTGGGGGTACAGTATACAGTGAAGTATACAGAAAAAGAGCAGTGGAAATAGATGTTCAGTTTCTTTTCAGGGAGGCACTGAAAGCAGCTTTTCAGCAGTTCTATTGTATCCTGCATTAGCGTTGACTTCTGGACCACTGAACACGGTAGAGAATGGCATCAGCCCAGCTAATAGTATGGGAGCATGCATTTCTATCAGATCAAAACCTACTCAGAAAATGCCACCCATTTTAAGAATTAAAATGTTATTTCTTCACCCCAGGGCAGCTCAGTCAATACTTGTGAACATGCACCACTCTTTCTTAAAGTCTTTGTTGACCCATAGGTTTTTTGTGAGTTTTTGCACCCAAATGAGGCTTAAATTCTGGTTCATACCTGTTAGCAATGCTAGATGAACTTCATTTTGGTGTGACAACTCAACTCAGCATCTTATGGCTGCACAGTCAGTGTCCCATTCATTGTCTATGGAGCAGCTGCTGCTTTTCCCAGTGACATCACAAATTCAAGGGTTTTCTCTCTGATTTTTAGCTTGACCAAAGAGTGGAATTCACAAGAGAAACAACACAGAAATAACAAATGTGAATTCTTAAAATGGGTGGCAGTCCCCTTTAAGCATCCATGTAGCTCATCTGTTTTACAAACTTGAATGAACTTGATACTGGTTAGTGGTTTTATCAATGTTTACAGTCAGGATGTTTGACTAAACTACATGGTATACAAGTAGGCAGACCCTCACACAAAACTCACACCTGTTTCAGTGGACATTCTTGTTCTGGTGCTCCTCTTCTCAAATATCATACCAATCGACTTCCCTTGCAGAAGAGGCAGATACTGAAATAGAAACGACAAATGACTGACCGAACCAGAGGCTGCACAATAAAACTCGCGGGTCCACGTGCAATGGACACTGCGTTTATCGGTAACTTAGCTACCTGCTTTCCATGTTTGATCCGATGTTTCAGATCCCCTGACACCCACAGCAGCCTCTTGATTTCTTCTGAATTGAAATCTTTCAATGTGAGAAAGCTGCGACCCTTTAAATTCACTGAACCAAGGCATGCTGCTCCAATGCTGAAACAGTATAACAAAGTCATAATGCATTTATTAGTTGTGATAGTAATTATTTCGCCCGACAGTGACTAGATAGCTAGCAAAACCTGTTTTGTTCTCGCCTGCTAAAGTCGAAGTAATCCAGAATCTCTTACCTAAACCCCCGCACCCGAGTGTTTTGGAAGGTTTTCAAACATTTGAAAACGGGACTGTTAACAGAGAACAATTTAGTTGACATTGCAGCTCAAACTAGAAGTCCAATGGGGTTAGAAGCTAGCAATGCTGACTAACTATTTCATCAGAAAGAAAACAGCTTTTCACTGCCAACAGCACACAGCACAGCCCGCAGCGGCGTGGCTGACAGGCGAAATCAGCAGAGAGAACGTGGAGGCGGGGCGGGGCTTCTCGCATAGTGGTTTACTCTGGGGATTCACAGGGTTGAACAGGAATGTTAATACATCATTTATTTTAATAGATAGTAGTTAAATGTTAATAAGTAAATGCTATTTTCCCGCAAAGCAATATGGTTCTTGAACTGCCAACTTGGTTGCTAAGCCAATAGCCACACATAACAACCAGTAGTAGAGTGTTGACTTTCGCAGGTGTGTGTTTACAAAGTGTTTTACAACGGCTTCGAACGTCTTCAGCCAATCAGAACAGAGGAACTATCCCTTTAGAAACTTTATTTCTGTTTGTGTGGCGTGTCAGGGCAACGTTATGAACCACATCATGGCAGCAGCATGCTGTTTTGCTCACGAAATAGCCTATATTTATACTAATATTATTAATTATACTGTCATTTTTTACAACATTATTACCACGGACTGTGTTGGCAGAAGGATGTTATGCCTCTTCCGGTTCAGCCCTCTGACGTTTCATTCATTCACCTGACACCGGTAGACGGTGAGATGCGAGGTGTGAGAGGGATAACGGACTGGAGATGACGGGACAGACCGATGTTGACATACCCGGTGAGAATATTTTCTACATTTAAATTATACAGAATAGGCGTCTGCTTATCCGTGGTTCTTACCTGCCCAATGTACTCAAGTATCAATTAGAGCGGCCTCTGTGTGTGTGTGTGTGTGTGTGTGTGTGTGTGTGTGTGTGTGTGTGTGTGTGTGTGCGCGTGTTGTGTGCGTGTGCGTGTGCGTGTGTGTGTGTGTGTGTGTGTGTGTGTGTGTGTGTGTGTGGTAAACCTGTTGCTATTTCTGGCTTGCTGCTGCTACTTAAATGGCTAGAGATCTGACAGCAGGTTGGGATTTAGCCGGCAGTAAGAGAACATTAGTCAGACTGTGTTGCCATTTAGTCATTTGAACATTAGTGGGCATTAATCTTACAATTGTCATAATAAATTATCCTGGCTGTCTAAAATGAATCATACATTTCTCATCAGAAACTGGAGCCATCTTCACATTTGGAAAGAGCAGTTTTGCTGGCAATGTGCCTAGTAAATTCTGGTTGAAGAATGACCATCCAGCGCACATATCATGTGGAGGAGAGCACACTGCTGTCATCACAGGTGGACACCCTGTCTCTCTGTTAATGATGAATACATACTGTTCAGTCATGCATATTAATGTATATTTCTCCTGTAAGTAAACCTTCCAGGTCTGTAATAATTCTTGCTGTGTCTGCAGGCAATGGTAAACTGCTCATGTTTGGTAGGAATAGTTGGGGTCAACTGGGACTGGGGGTAAAGCCCACTACCAACAAACCTACATCTGTCAAAGGTCAGTTGCTATACACCTGGACAGGAGAAACATTACTTTCAGTATTTTATTTATTTATTTTTTTAATCTTTTATGCTGTGTTGTAATGCCGCCTCTTACCCTGCTCTAGCTGCTGCTACCTTCTTTTTCTTATGTCTTCTGTTTCTTGTTTTTAAATAAAATAAATAATTAAAATAAAATAAATGGTTTTAGTGGTAATAATAGTTTGTTTTTTCTCTTTCAGCCTTGAAGTCTGAGAAGGTGAAGCTTGCAGCTTGCGGGAGAGATCACACAATCGTCTGCACATGTAAGATGAAGAACAGATAATATTTGGTTTCTCCTTGGCAGATGTTTCTATGAAAGGAGGTAGTGGGAGCTGTTTGTTTCTGTGTTTCATTCAGGTTTTGCATCTTTCCAGGGCGGGGGAGTGTGTATGGAGCTGGCAGTAACCAGGAGGGGCAGCTTGGTTTGGGTCATTGCAGCGACACTACATCCTTTCACCTGCTGCCCCCCTTCTGTGACCATGCACCGATCAAAATGCTTTCTGCAGGATGCAACACCTCAGCTGCCTTAACAGGTTAAACAGTGACAAGCAGTGATAGATAGTCAGGATGTAGTTCTGGACAAATTCCCAAACTGCGTGTGTGTGCACTTACGATTGCATGTGTGACATTTGGTTTTCCACCTTCTCTGTTTGTGTGTGTTGGTAGAGGATGGGAGGCTGTTCATGTGGGGAGATAACTCAGTGGGTCAGATTGGATTGGGGGACGAGGGATTTGCACCCGAACCCAGAGAGGTGAACGTGGGGCAACCGGTGTCCTGGGTGTCCTGTGGGTACCACCACTCAGCATTTGTCACAGGTACAACGCAACACAACACAACACAACACAACACAACACAACACAAGAGACACTCATACTTCAATGAATCATTTCATCCTGGCGTAAACCTTTCATGATGCACATAATCCTGAAAAGCTTTTCATTTGAGGTTTGCTGACAAAGTATCAATCTTTTGAATACCATTAACTCAATTGATTATGCTTGCTGTGTTGTCTTGGGCTTGTCCCAGTCGATGGAGACCTCTACACATTTGGCGAGAGCGGAAATGGAAGGCTTGGTCTCTACCCAGAGCAACTGGCCAATCACAGAGTCCCTCAGCAGGTGCAGGGCATTCTGGGTCGCGTCACCCAGGTGTCGTGCGGCGGGGAGCACACTGTGGCACTCACAGGTATCATGCAGAGAGATCGTTGGTTAACAAAGAGCTTTGTTCTAAAATGAGACATCCACCATTTGAAAACAGTGACACCTTTTCTTACTAAATGACTACTAGCACAAACTTAAAATATGTTATGGTATTTTTTTAAAGGATAGTGTGTAAGTTAAGTCTTGGTTGACATTTTACAGACTTGACTGTTTATATTTCAGAAATAGTGAATGTGAACTTCATCTAATGAGTTTATTCAAAACAAATAAAGCATTTTGTAAATTAACTTTCTGAATTTTCAACTCCTAGCCTTGTAAACAAGGCAGCCTCTGTTTTCCCCTGTTCATTACCTTTCTGTTTGTTTTTTGTGCCAGAGGAGGACGTGTACACGTTTGGCAGGGGTCAGTACGGTCAGCTGGGCCAAGGGACATTTCTGTTTGAGGCTGATCTGCCAAAACCATTGGAGCACTTTCGTAACGGCAGCATCAGCCACATCACATGTGGAGAGAGCCACACTGCTGTGATCACAAGTACGCTTTAGATTAAGAGATAAATTAACCATTTTGGCCTAATGAAAAATCAATTAAGATCGCTGTAGTCATAATGATATATATATATATATATTGTGATATATTGTTTTTAGCTGGGTTTTCCCTGCCCTGGCTATTCAACTCTTTGGTGGTCCACATGATTTTCTGACCACCTAAGTGAAAATATTAAATAGCCAAAACCCCAAAATGTCATTGAAAATTGTATCTTTTCCTTGCATACGACTCCGGAATTAGTTACAACAATGTATTTCTTATAAATTAGGCTTCTGAATGGATTCCAACAGCTTTATATTTTATTTTTACTTTTAAAAGATCTTGAAACACCCATCCTCATTGGAAACACGCTATGTTTCCACCCCAGCCAGTCAGGGAAAACCCCAATGTATAGCACTATGCAACAGTTACAAGGCCATCACACCTGATAAGTGCAGCAGTAAAGTAAACATACCCTTCAACCTTATATAATGTATTTGTCCTCCTCCTCCACAGACAGTGGGCTGCTCTACACTTTTGGTGATGACCGCCATGGGAAGCTGGGGTTAGGGGAAGAGAACTTCATCAACCAGTTCAGCCCAACTCTCTGCACACGTTTCCTCCAGTACAGCGTTCAATTAGTGAGTGAGTGCAGTGCAAGTGCTGTACACCGTACGTGTGAAAGTAAATGAGCGAATGAGGAAGCAAACCTCCACTCAAAAGAGCAAGAAAACAAAGTACATTAACATGGTGAAGTGAATCCAGGTGTGCTGCTGTGTTCAGGTGACCTGCGGTGGGGATCACATGCTGGTCCTGGCCGCACCAAGACCTCCAGAGAGCGGAGGAGAAGTGATGGAGAAGGACAGCAACATCACAGAGGACCTTTTGGAGCTGAGTTACACAGAAATACTCTTGCGGGACGCTCCCATCGCTCCCAGCACACCAGCCGCACCCCCGCTCTGGTCCCTCTCTGCTCGAGCCCGCCGCAGAGAGAAGGTGAAGAGCTACACATTAGTGCTCATATTCCTGACATTACCAGATGCTTACAAGTAAAAAACGTATTTAACTGTAATTGTGGTCAGCTGTGGTCATGATTTAAAGTCCCCATGAAATTAACTCCCATTACTTTAACAGAGTTTCTTTCATGGTGACCTCATGCTGCACTAGTAGGCGTAAATATACATTTCTAACCAATAAAACCATCAGATTTTTCAACAGTCCCGCCCCTCCGCACCCCTCCCATCACATAAAATTGCCTTTCTCTCCCTGACCCATTGAATGACCCCCAGACTTTTGAATGATCCCTCACTGCGTTATGTCCCGCCCCAACATCCAAATCAAGGAAGTAACGATGCCATTTCATGGGGTCTTTAATTTCAGCAAAATTTCTAGTTTCAGTCATGGATAATTGTAGTCACTCTTTACTTCCAGTAGGGAGCAGTGTTCCCCCATATTGCTGCTCTGCAGCTCTGTAGCAGTGCCGCTAGCTGACTGGTTGGGGGAGCTCCATAGCTGCACTGCCACTCTAATTCAGTAAAGTTTTGCTGTTTTTTCCCCCTCTGTGATTCAGGAAAGTTCTGTGGAACAGTTTGGAGAAATGTTTCAGAACCTCCCGCCTCTACATTCTGGCTTCCTTAACACCTCTTTGCCAATGTCCAGAAATATCCAAAACTCTAAAAGGTCATCAAAGGATGTTACTACTTCTTCATCGTCCCCCAAACCACAATCAAAAGCAACTCCAAGCCCACCGCTCTCCCCAAAACCTCTATCCAAATCCACACAGAGTCCAATGTTATCCCCTAAGTGCACAAGCCCCGTCCCTTCCTACCCCTCTCTGATACCGAGATCCCCGTTTCAGAGTAAAGCCTCCACTCCAGCCTCTTCTAAATCTGAATCCAAAGAGTTGTCTTCTCCCTTCCTGTCCCCTAAGTCCACACCTCAACGCAGCCCCAGCACCCCAGCATCCCCAAGGACAAATGCCAAAAAACCTCTGTACCCAAAGGCAGCAGCCAGAAAGGCCTTAAGCAGCAGAACATCACCTCAGCTCCGGCCTGAGGAGTCCCCCGGCCCCGCCGGCCCCGCCGGCCCCCTCAGCCATGTCTCCGATAAACATCCGAGAGAGGAAGAGCAGAATTACACCGTGGAACATCCTGCCTCGCCACAAACAGGTATTTTCAACATACAATCTTAGCAGCTTACTGGAATCTCTAGCTGAGCTGAGGTTTACCTTGCAATCCTATGACTGAAAATATAGAGATGCTACTCCGGTGAATCCTGATTTTGCAATGTCTTGTCTGTCGTGTTTTTTTATTTCAGAGGTTGAATCCCTTCCAAAACAAATGGTCATTGAAGATGTGGAGGAAAATATCTCTGAGAAAGGAGTCGACTATGACATTTTGCTAAATATGGTGAGAACAGTGATTTTTAATAGCTGTTTGCAGTGTGCTTTGTCTTTGATAGGGTAGAGAAATACAGTAATTGTCCATACATTGTGTCACTGCAGTACATTATTTTGCTCTTCAGGCTCCCTGGTTTTGGTCTAGATTAAGTGCACTCCAGGGCAGGAAGCAGCAACGCTGAAGGCTCACTGACTTTTCCAGGAAAATGTGCATAGCTCAGCATGCAAGTGTGTGTATGTGTGTGTAGGCACATGTGTGTGTATGTGTATGTGTTTGTGGAGACATTTTCCACTTGGTGCAACACTGAGGTGAAATGTTGAACCATCAATTTTAATTCAACTTGGTCTTTTGGTCTCTGCAGTTTTGTCCCACATTCACTTGTTTTTTCAAGAAAGTATGTAATAAATCTCCTCAAAACAGAACCAGAGATTAGGATTGCTCCTGCCAATAAACAAATGTGTTGGAGCTCAACCCTCACACACACGCAATTGCGCGCGTGCGCACACACACACACACACACACACACACACACACACACACACATAAACAAACACACAGACAAACACACACAAACACAGTCCAATGCGTTCCAATGCGTTGGAAAAGTTGGCAGGAAAGTTGCCACATTTCATCAGTGTTTCCATAGCCAATGATGAAGCAAGCTGTGAAGGAGTCTCCCGCGTTGTTCTGTGTCACAGTGCAGCAGTGTGGAGCCCAGTATCTCCTTCTTGGCTAAGCTGTAGTGTTAAATACAGGCTTGTATGTGTGTTTGTTTGTGTGTGTGTGCATGTGTGTCTGTGTGCTCACACAGGTGCAGCCATGAATGTGTTTTAGAGAGAATAATTCACTGAATACTTCTAGAGAGGTACGCTATGTGATGGATTATGAAATAAATCAATTTGGCACATTCTAATGAATGTGCATGTGTTAATGAATTTGCTTTGAAATACCTTGTGGTGGTATAAAGCTTGTTGTGACAGTGATTAAAACAGGCTGCTTTTAAATCACACCTCACTGACCCCTAATTAACCACATTATGTTTTCCTCCAGCGCAGATGGAAATATAAAGGATTTATCTTCTTTTCTTCGTCGTCACCATGGTTCTCTCTCCTCCCACCAACATCTGCTTTTAAGCCTGTGATGACATTTGTTATGTACTGTATGCCCACCATGCAGACATGTGCTGTAAATGCAATGATATTCTTGTTCTAACAGTCAAATCTGCTTCTACTGAAAAAAACCCATCATTTTACCACTTCAAAATAATTTTAGAGATATGTTTCAAAATATACAAGAATGGGCCAAAATGTATTTTGCAGATGGCATTTATTCTAAATACATATTGGACACTGGAAATACATGTTCTTCTTATGCACTGTTGACAACATACTGTATATCTACAATTATATTCAAAATATATTCTGGCCACATTTTGAATTAATGTCATCTACATGTATATTTTGAAACATATTCTGAAATGTATGTGAAATGCATTTTTTGCTGTAGGGATGTGATTTTATCATGTATTACTGAGCAAGAAACCACATCCTTAAATTAGTAGGTACACACAAAATGTATAAATGAATATATGAAGTCAGTCTGAGACTGCTGAAAGCTGAAGTCTGCTGGTTTGCTTGTATGAGATAATGTGTGTGTCTATGCTGTTAGGGACAGCGAAATCACTGCCTGTTCTTCAGTTTACTTTCCCTTTATATCACACTGTATTGTCCGGCCTATGACCTTTTTTCTGTGTATTCCCCTGGTATTATTTTCATGTCCGTTTCTCTGAATCCCTATTTTCTGTCTGACTCTTTCCAGGAAAAGAAAAAGGGTAGAGCTCTTAGAAAAACTGCAGAAGAGGCAGAACCAGTCCAGTCCACAGGGAAAACAGAGTTAACTGCTCACAAGGTCTTACCCACAGAGCTCTTGAGAGGCTCCAGCTCGCTCTCCTTAAAGAGTGAAGTCTCTCTGCTAAAGAGCGCCAAGAGTCTGAAGAACTCCCAAGTCGCTTCTAAAGGCAAGGAGAACATTACCAAGCAGGTGAAGCCCGCTAAAATCAAAACTCAAGCTGGCAAACAACCTCAAAAGGAGCTCTCTCATGTACCTGGCACAACAAAACATGATAAAAGCAGGTTGTCTGAATCTAACCGAAGAACTCCAAAACCTGGCCGGAAGACACTGACTGAGGCACAGCAGAAACTGACTGAAATGAAGGAAAGCGGCGTGAGAAAAGGAAATTTTAAAGAAAGTAACATAAACAAAGAGCCTGTAATATTCAGTCCTTTTATGGATAAAGACTTGAAAGGGATAGCAGGCACACCAAAAAAGGAGAAAACTAAAAAAAAAGCATCAAATGTGGAAGTGAAAAGTCAACCTGTGGACAAAATATCCGCTGGGGTCAAGGTCACTGAAGGAAGTGAAGTGGCCAGCGCATCTGGCCAAACTAAAAGTTCAACATCCATAGAAAATGTTACAGAGGAAGAAAACAGGAAGGAGGAAGTCCAAAGTAAAATCACTGAAGTCAAATCTGCCCCAATGGAAGTGCAAAAGGAGACACAGCGAGTCAAATCAACTCCAACAAAAGATCTACATAAACCGCAGGCAGTTAAATCTACACCTGTCAAAGTTCAGAGTAAACCGTTGCAATTAAAATCACCACCGGTGAAAAGTAAATCAAAACAAACCATCACCACACCTATTAAGGTTAAAAGCGGTAAACCCGCAGGTATGAAATCTACGCCTGTGAAGGTTAAAGGGAAGCCGCAAGAAGCCAAATCCACTCCAGTCAAAGTTCAAAGTAAGCCTGCAGCGTTTACTCCAGTTAAAGGTAGAAGCAAAGGAAAGGATGTAGAAAATAAGTTAAGCTCTGCCAAGACTACCACTCAAAAAATGAAAGGTAAACCTGTAGACCAGCAGAAGATACTTGAAGTTGGTAGCACTGGACTAAAGGGAAAAAAGGAGGCAAACGAATCTGAAAATAAAATGACGGCAAAAGGAAAGCCAGAGCCAGCAGAATGGGAAGAAAGCACAGTTACAAGTGAAGCTGAACACAATGAAACAGCGAGCACACCCGCAAAAATCAGAGATCTAGACATTGAAGATAATATGAAGGCCACTCCGAGGAAGGCGAGAAGCAAGCCGATTGAAGTTTCCAGCCAAAATAAACCCATTGAATTGATGAGCGACCCCTCTTCCTCACAGAGCCCCAAGAAAACACAGGTGATTTCAGTCAGTGAACCTGCTGAGAAGGAGCTGCTTGTTTCTGCGGGAGACAAACTGAAGCTCTCAGGAGAGGATACCCAGAGCCTGACTGAAGATAATAAACCAAAGTGGGGGGAAATTCTCAGTGATGCAGCCTCTCTTCTTCCGGCCGTGGGGATGGCAGCTGCGGCCATGGGGGTCCTGAGTGAGGCGGTGACAAGTGTGAAGGATTTCCAGTCTGACAGCGACACGGCGGCGACCCCCACGCCGCCCAAGAGATCCGGTCGAGCTGAGCGCTTCAGAAAGCAGAGCGCAATCATCCAGCCTTCCTTCTCCTCGGCCTCCTCGCATTCGTTTTTGACTCACGCCGCTCAGGAGACGTCAGAACAAGAAGGTCAGGCAGAGGTGGATGAGGATGAGAGAAGCAGAGGTCAAAGTTCACAGATAGAGGATGAAGAGGTTTCACAAACGGAGGGGAAGAACAGCGGCACAGACGTGGAGAGTTCCCAACAAGAACACGGAGAAGAGGAGGATGAAGATGACAAAGTTAGCAAGGTTTCAGATGAGGATGTGGGAGAAGAGGATGAGGAGGACGAGGGTGGAGGAGCAGAGAATGAGGAGGACGAGGGTGAAGGAGCAGAGAATGAGGAGGATGAGGGAGGGGGAACAGAGAATGAGGAGGAGAAGGAAGAGGAAGAGGGAGAGAGTGGAACTAGCGTGGAGGACAAAGAGGAGGAGGAGGAAGAGAGAAGTGAAGGGAGTGAGGAGATAGAGGCCGAAGAAAACAGCGATTCTGGGAGTGGTGGGGAGGGTGAGGAAGAGGACAAGTCAACTGAGGGGGAAGAAGGTGAGGAGGAAACAGACTCAAGCGATGAGGGAGAAGACAAGAGTCGCGAGAAGAGTGACGACAGTGACGCTGAGGCAAGTGTTGAGGGGGAGGAAGAAGAGGGAGAAGAAAAGGGTGAAGAAAGCAGTGAGGGAACAGGCGAAGGAGGGAGTGACTCCGAGGTGAGTGAAGCGGGAGAGGAGGAGGAGGAGGAAGGGGGGAGTGAGGAAGACTCCAGTGAAGGAGATAATAAAGACAAAGAGGAAGAGGAAGAAAGCAGAGTGAGCGATGATGAAGAAAATGAAAGTGGTACAGAATCGGGCAGCAAGAGTGAAGAATCAGAAGCGGAGGAGGACGGTGAAGGAAGTGACGCAGCAGAGTCGGAGTCTGCAAAGAGTGACGAGAGTGAAGAAGAAGAAAACGAGGAGGAGGGGGAGAGCGGAGCAGAGGAGGAAGGAGAGGATGAAGATTCCACCGGAAGTGATGATGAGGAGAAGGAGTCAGAGGAAGATGAAGAGACAGATAAGAGTGAAGGAGAGGGAGAGGGTGATGATGAGAAAAATGATGAAGAGAGTGAAGAGGATGAGGCAGCTGTGGAGGAAGAGGAAAATGAAGAGGAGGAGGAGGGGGAGGCTGATGAAGAGGAGGGAGAGCAAGATGAAAAAAGTGATAGAGAGGAGGAAGAAGAGGGTGAGGAAGAAGAGGGTGAGGGCCAGGCTTCATTAGAGGAGGAAGAAGCTGAGGAAGAGGCTGCAGATGAGGAAGAAGAGGGTGGTGAAGAGGCTGCAGATGAGGAAGAAGAGGGTGATGAAGAGGCTGAAGAGGGTGATGAAGAGGCTGCAGATGAGGAAGGAGAGGATGATGAAGATGCTGCAGATGAGGAAGAAGAGGGTGATGAAGAGGCTGCAGATGAGGAAGAAGAGGGTGATGAAGAGGCTGAAGAGGGTGAGGAAGAGGCTGCAGATGAGGAAGAAGAGGGTGATGAAGAGGCTGCAGATGAGGAAGAAGAGGGTGAGGAAGAGGCTGCAGATGAGGATGAGGAGGGCAAGGAAGAGGCTGCAGAGGAGGAAGGAGAGGGTGAGGAGGAAGAGGAAACGGAAAGAAAGGTGAAAAGTATGAAGGATAATAAAGAGATAACGGTAGAGAGTGATGAGGAGGAGGAGGAGGAAGGGGATGAGGAAGAAGAGGGGGAGGAAGCAGATGAGGAAGAGGAGAATGGAACAAAAGCAGAAGAAACAGATGAGGGAGAGGGTGACATTAAGAGAGAGAGGGAAAATCAGAGAGAAGAGCCGAAAGAGGAAGGAACTGAAGGAGAGAAAAGAGACGAGGGAGATGATGATGAGAAAAATGAGGAAGAGGCTAAGGAGAAAGAAGATGGAGCCAAGGTAGAAGAGAACAAAGACGAGGAAGAGGAAGCAGAGGGCGAGGAGGGAGAAGAAGAAGAGAATGAGGAAAAAGACAATGTGGCAAAGGCTGAACAAACTGAGAAGCTGGCTGAAGAGGAACAGGAGAGCGAGGAAGAGGAGGAAGAGGAGGAAGAGGAGAAAGAAAAAGAAGGAAATCCCAAAGTGGAGGAAGAAGAGGAAGAGGAGGAGGGAGAAGAAGAAGAGGAGGGAGAAGGAGACGAAGAAGATGAGGAGGAGGAAGAAGAGGAGGAGGAGGAGGAAGAAGAAGAGGGAGAAGAAGAAGAAGAAGAAGAAGAGGAAGAAGAGGTCAAGACAACACAAGCAAAAAAGAAAGAGGCACAGAAATTGCCGCCTAAAGCAGCTCCTCCAGACAGCAGAGGGAGGCAACAGAGAGAAACCCCCAAACCGGCTCCCAGGACCAAGCAGAGGGCCGGGGGGGAACAGCAGTTCTGGAACAATGTGTTGCCTCAGTACCTGGACCTGCAGTGAGGGACAGGCTCAGCACCAACAACACACACAGTGTCCTGCCAGTGTGTCCCGGAGTAAGACACTGGACCCTCAGTCACTCTAGATGAAAGTGTCAGCTAAATGCCTAAAATGTAAATGTAAGTCAAACTAAAGAGTGACTTTAAGAAATACTGGCCACAGTTACATTACAGAACTTCAGTGAAGCTTTTGCTCCATTGCTGTGTGTCATTTGAGATACACACAGAAAAATAAAGAACCTTATATGGTTCTTTGGGATATTAAAAGGTTTGTAATTCTTAGTTATTGGGTGGTGGTTGATGGCAATTCCTCCATAGTATATATTGTGCAATTGCAAATGAGGCTATTCATGGGCAGATAAACAAAAACACAATGTAGGCGTCTATGCAAAGGAGTGCAGAAATGGTTCTTCAAAGAACCTTGGTCTGAAAGGTTCTTTGAGGAACCAGAAATGGTTCTATGGCTGAAGAACCATTTTCAGTTCCAGTTCGCACTTTATTTTTCTTTGTGTAGTTTCTCTCACCCTCTTGACTATTGTGAGGTTTGATGTAAAAGTCTTATTTAAGTATATTTGATTTATGCCTATTTATAATACCAGTTGTGTATTTTGTTCTCCATGTTCTCATAAATGTATTTTGCACTTGTAACGCTGAGTGTGTGCCTTGTTTCTCCATAGATGGTGTTGAATGTTGTTTTCTATGGATGCATCATCACCTCGGAGGCAGGCAGTGTAGAATTGTAGAGCAGTTACCTTTAGCAGCAGTCAGACAGTTTTTCAAATTGTAGTCTATTATGCATTAAAATCAAGACACGCTGTCTGTGTGCTATGTAATAAAATATTCACTACCTTTATGGTGGAGTGCCTGCAGTAATTACATGTGAGTGCACTGTCTGGGTAGGAGGGAGTTTCCTTAGCTGGAAAAATATCCTTTAAAATGCTGAAACCTAAAGGCAATTCTTCAATAGCCTATGCACATGAATAGAACACCAACTAAGTGTAAGTCCACGTAAACAACAGTTAAACAGGGCAAAACAAAACCCAGAGACAGACTTGAGCCATAAATCCAAAAACATCGGCTGTAACTGCCACATCAAAGTGGGACCGAGCCTGCAGACCCAGGTGAGCAAAGGTAGAGCTGGTGAACTGTTCCCTCGTTTGACCTGAGACGGACATTTTCTGCCCAAGCAGGCATCATGGTTGGATGCACCCTCATGAATAATTACAGATCAGGAGAGCCGCTTGTGGGGGCCCGGTTCACCACACGCCCTCCTTTCCTGTCTCCTGTAAAGACAAGGAGCTCTTCAACACCTTCATGTGCAGACTCGCCCCCTCAGACTGCAGAGCGGGCTGCAGCTCAGCCTTATGCTGTGGAGGAGAAAATTAAACAGTGATTAGTCTTTCACCAGCCCTGTACTTTCACTCAGCGCTCCCACTATGTGTGTGTGTGTGTATGTGTGTGTCAAGCCAAAATATTTTGCAGCTTATAGAAAATCCATAATAATAACATAGGAGATAAAAAAAAACACAATAAATTACAATATGGTCGCTAAACTTATCACAAACACACTGTAGATCCCTATATTATACTATTATCACTATATTATAGTGATTTTTTTGGTGTTGGGGCGTGTGTGTGTGTGTCTGTGTGTGTGTGTGTGTTTGTGTGTGTGTGTGAGAGAGAGTAGCTACTAGCTAGATATAATGGCATGACCAGGGATGTAGTGGAGGCAAAACCCACCTAAACTCAGTTTTACCCTCCTTTTTATTTGCAAAATGGAATTTACCATATTTAAGATTAATCTTAATGACATAAACCCATAGCATATATCATAGCAAGTATATGAGGATGTGGAATCTTATAGGAAAAAGCATGTTTTTGTTTTGTTTACATTGCCTTGTGATGATAACCGACTAGAGGTCATAGTTTATCCTCATTTTTATTTTCCACTAGGGCTACATTACTGTGTACATCAAAAGGGTATAGGCATATAGCAAAAAGAGTAAAAAAAAATATCTCTAATACTGTATCTGCCGTGCCCCATGCCGGCCGGGCCTCACTCTATTAGGAAAATCCTGCCTTGTTTCTGGAGCAAGAGGCGGGCCTTTGGAAAGCAGGAATGCGCTGGAAGTTTTCCTGCAGGCTGCCTTCATATGTTGAAGAGCGTCCCGCGCCTGAATATGGACATGTGGCTGCTGGTACTGGTGTTTGTCCAGCTCTGCTTCTGCTCAGGGTATGAAGGTAGGACTGGCAAAGGCCCAATTTCACCTCTTTGACATATTTAACCCTACTGAGACCAGAATGGTCAAATAATCGAATAGCTTATTTTCATCTGTAAGTACAAAATTGAAATATCACTGTTTATAGGCTGGACATAGATGAACCGCTTTGATCGCGTCGTAGGTGAAGATTTTTGTCTTTTACATGCTCTTAAGGTTTCTTATCTGCACCGCTGGGCTTTGGTGAACCGCATTTGTGTTTACGTGGAGGGGGAGGACAGCGGGGGGAGTGCAGTGTGCATCTGGGGGACGTTTCTCTGCACGGAGCGCTCAGCCAGTGCCGTTAATGAAAACCTAATAGCTGCAAACCAGTGTGGCCAGCAAGTTTGAAACGCTAGCTTAGTTATTTTTACTGCAAATGAGGGCAATTTTTCACTTTTTTTATTTGCCTTTACCCCACTTTTTATTGCTTTGCTAAATTTACTGAGAGGGGAGTTCTCATCAGCTTTATGAATTAAACAACGGGAGAGAGTTTCACATCTGCATGTTTGTGAATGTTGGTCAGGCTGAAACTATTTACAGTACTTGGCTGATGAGTTTCTATGTCTTGGTGCTGAGTAAACACTGAAGGGAAATTCTCCCTCTCTCTCTCTCTCTCTCTGTCCCACATACACACACGCCACACTGAAAACCATCAGCACTAACATCCAACACAGGAAACATTCACATACAGGCTATCCAGATGGATGGACTCAAACAGAGCAGGGACTGTAGCCTGCGGTGAAACACACAGACTGGACAGTAATGAGAAGCTGAAATGACTTCAAAGCTCAGACAGGGCTGGGATAAAGTATAGATGCAAGAGTGTATGTGTGTGTGTGTGTGTGTGTGTGTGTGTGTGTGTGCGCGTGTAAGTGTGCAAGTTCAATCATATATGTCCTGTAGAGTGTGGCTCACCACTGATGTATGATCATACAGGCTGAAACATGAACACAAGCTGCTGGGCAGATTTACACTGACAGGGTAAACACAGCTTGTCAAACTGACACTCAGGACACTGGTGTGTGTGTGTGTGTGTGTGTGTGTGTGTGTGTGTGTGTGTGCATTTATGAGCAGTTTATTTTACAAGACTGTGTTTGTGTTTGTTTTTGGGGTCAGTTAGCCCATTATCAGCTGTGTGTGCATGCCTACAGATGTGGCTGGTAGTGCAACAGAATGAAATGCTTGGGATGTGTGTGTGTGTGTGTGTGTCACTGTCATTTAATAAGAAAGTTTATAAAAAGAACTGGTGTTGCAGTTTTGAGGTGCTTCACAGCAGCCCTCTTTTTCAAAATGGGAATCTTTGGGGTGACGTTTTCATGCTTGCTCTGTGTTCTACTTTTCTTCTCACAGACAAACCCATCTACAGTAAAAGCCTGCTCATATTTTCCATGATGTCTTGTACTGATGTGGGTCTAGGGCAGATAGGTCCTCCTGCCGCTGTGATGTAACCCAGGGAAATGCCAGTAAAAAACCATCACTGGAGAACGGTTACTCTAATTGTGCAGTTGCGTTGTGTCTCTGCCAGAGAGAGGGAAACGAAAACTCATGAGCAGGAGTTTGTGCCTGAGGCTCAGAGACGGTTGATTAAGTATGGAGCGGTAGGCATGCTTGTATGAAACCGGATAGAAATCATTTAAAAAATGTTTCAAAAAGAATGATGTAATTATAGGATGTTGAACTGAGAGAGCGAGAAAGAGAGATGACAGACACTTTATTTTTTTGGCTCAGTGTCTCCTATGCTGTGTGAGAACTGCCTGTAGCCATAGTCCAACATTTATTTGTAATAAGCTTCTGTATGGTGACAATTCCTATTACAGGCCTGCAGAGAAAAGCTAATTGGACTATCAGACTCTGTAACTTAAAGGTTATTCTCTCCTCGAGGTTTGTCAGAAAGGCAAAGCTGCTCTCCTGCCTGCTCTATAAACATTTTGACGTCTTTCTCTCTGTGGAACTCTTTGAAATGGGGAAAGAACAAGGAGAATGAGATGTTTAAAGGAGATCCCACCTCAGCCTGTTGACAGATTTATTTGAGATGCATGTGGATGAAATACAGCTAACGCTCTCTTCCCGTATCTGTTTGGATTAGTATAGCCTGGATCTGGCAAAGGCTTCACCGCAGTAAAAAGGTGAAAGCAATAAGGGGGAGATCAAAGGATTCTCCATCCTGTCAGCTTTCTTTTTTCAGACTCTATGGAAGATAAAATGTTACAACCCCTTGTCTGTTGTGGACTGTAAACTGAAAGCCTTCAAATGTATCATTGCAGGAATGTGTATGTATCGAAGCTAATAAAGAAATTGGACACAAAATACTGGAAAGTGCATCCACACTATACATCTGCTCTAATAGTAATATTAGAGGAGAGAAGGCAGGCTACACTGTAAGTGCAGCTTCTCCATTTTCACAGTGATGGATGATCTATTTTTTCCTTGAAACCCCAGGCAACGCAGGTATTGCACACTGTGCTCCAGATTTCTGATGCAGAATACACCCCACACCATAAAATCTTATTAAGATATACCGAAGGGACATGGTTTAAGAGTTTCCCCGCAAGAAAGGTAAAATTAGAACAAGTTTGGAGAGAGATAATTTATTCAAAACGTCTAACTCTGACTCCAAGATGAAGTATAAATAATATATTTTATGAAATGCTGAACAAAGTTTTTTCCGGCGAGACCGTTTGCCCCAAGTGAGTAAAACACATTAATACTTCTATAAACTAGATTTTTCTATTGGAATTTTATCCTTCCACATACATTTCTTGACTTTCCATTCCTCTTTGATAGAAAAGAGGACTTGACAGAGTTTTGACTAAAAATCCCAAATGGTTGTATATTGAACTTCTTTGAAGTTTGGAGCATAAAAGTCAAGGGGAGTAAATACATTTTATGTATAGTGACAATCTCCTGTCTGTCGGTGTGGGGCTTGAACTTGACTTGATGACCTGACGGACTCCTTAACCTGAGGAAGAGTAGAGGAATTAAGGGATTGGGATAAGAGGGGCTGATAAAGTGGGCTGGTTAGTGACCGTGAGTGTGTCTGAGAGAGAGAGAAAGAGAGAGAGAGAGAGAGAGAGAGAGTGTGTGAGAGATTGTGGGGAGGTATTGTTTGAGAGGGGAGATAGGCTAATTAGGTGTCAAACAGTGCAGACCTTCTCTGCTGCCTGTAGCTTCCTCTAACAGGAGTTGAGTGAAGCAGCCCGCCCGCCCGCCTGCCTCCCTCTCTGGGGAAATATCCTGGGCTCGTCTGCTGGGTATCCAGGCACACCCAGAAAACTGCCTGGGATTGTGGTGTTAAAATAAAACTGAACAGAAACATAAGGATGCTGAGATGTGATGGAGTCTGTGAATCTATTGTTTGTTACTCTGAGTATATAAGTCTACACCATTTGTGATCACGTTGAGGGCAGTGGATGCTCAGGAATCAATGCTCTGCTATTTGACAAAAGGTGAAGCCCTGCTGTGCGGTGCGGTGCTGTTTGCTTAGTTACCATAGCAGATACAGGGGGTGTCATATTATTAACACCCACTGCTATGAATGTCCTCTAGGTTGTTACAGAGCTGATCAATATGCTGTAAGCAACATTCTCACACTCCCTCGCACACACCTGTAATTCGTTTTCCATACCTTCCTCTGCTCCCTCCATTAAGACTGTCTTGAGGACCAGAGTCTAAAGTTTTCCCCTCAGACATCTGAATCTGACTCACTGAGTACGTGGGCTTGCTCAGTAGAAGCCACGCTGTGTGATCTGACTGCTAAGACCTCAGCGTTTGTTGTGTGTATCGACAGTATGTTTTTTCTTTTGATGACTCGCGGCATCTGGTCTAGACAGCTTTTATTTCGTTTTATTATTTATTTGATGAGGAGCGCGGAGGGAGACGCGCTCAACATGTGGCTGATATATGAAGCCGGGAGCTTGTGGCCGCTTTGGAGGGTGGAACACTTCTCTCTTGTGTCCATCATGGATCCTGAACAGAGGACACATTCACACCGGGGTTCATAACATCCTGGGGCCAAGGTTAAACAACACCCACCCAACCCCCCAAACCCCCTCCTCCTCCTCCTCCCCTTTAACCCCTTCCTCACCCATTTCCTCATTCCTCTCCGTTTTATCACTTCCTGACCTGCTGTATCTCCCCCATCCCTTCCTCCTGCCTAAAATAATCCTCCTTGCTCATCACAATTCCCCTCACGCTTGTCTTTTATCAGAACCGCTCCACTCTCTCCTCTAGCAGACTTGCATTATGGCCACTACTCAGAAACATTTCAATTCTCCTTAAAATCTCTCTCGGAAGCTGCTGTTTTGTAGTTTAAATATCTTTGTCAGTGTGTTGATGTTTTGAGCGATTTGGTATTTTGCTGTTAAAGGTGCTGCCTGCTTAGAAAAAGGTCAAACCAATCAATGTGGATGCTTATCTACAGTAAGTATGAGCTATGGTGATCACGCAGCACCACTGAACACAAGTGGTGGTGAGAGACCACTGGATTGAACAAAGTGAATCTTTGTATTTAAGAGATTCATTTTTTCAAAGCAGCTGGAAAGAAAGGATCTTTTGAGGTTTATCCTCTGCATGTGTCCTGTCCAAGAGATCCTTTACAGATCACCCCATGTGGTTTATGTTGGATGAAAAGTTTAGCAAAGCCTGATCTTGTTTTGTGTTGTTTTGCAGTAAAAGCCTGCAGGACAGCCCAACACAATGCTTCCAAACATTGCTGAACATCTTGAACGCAGCCTTGCTCTTTTCTTGCTTATTAGTTGCCTTTCCTCCTCTCCTCTTTTTCCCAGGGTCGGGACAGTACGCCTATGGAGATGATGAAGACTGGTATTCTCGTAGATATAAAGGTGACTCCCCACCCCCACCCCCTCCACACACCCCACCCCCACCCCACACCCTCCACACACCCTCCCCCCACCCCACACCCTCCACACACACACACACACACACGGAGTGATCGGATCATAAATACACTCTGAAAATTGACTCGACTTTCGCAAGGCAAGATTCTCTTTCATTTTAGGGACAAGCTCTACTGAGATGAAAAGAAATGTGTTTTCTTTCATTTTTATGCAGATCAAGGTGTGCTGACCCCATACAAAATGCCGCTCTACCAGAGTTTACTAAGTTCCTCCAGTCACAAGGTGGCATAAGGCAATGCCTCAGTCAGCATTACCAACTGACACAATTATGTAAAGGTAGCTTCTAGCTTTAAATTCGGGGTCAGTTAGACACGGAACATTATCCTCCAGGCCAAACCAAACTCCCCTTGTGTAAAAGCTCAAATGTAGTATTATTTTCTCTTACTCAGCGGTTGTGGAGATTTTGCCAACACACACACACACACATGCAGAGAGAGAGAAAGAGAGAGAGGGAGAGGGAGAGCGAGAGAGGGAGGTCCGCTATGTTATGAATACTCATCACCATTCCAACTGGAGATTAGCCTAAGCTGGTGTGTGTTCTGCTCTGCATGTGTGTGTGTGTGTGTGTGTGCGTGTGTGCGTGTGTGTGTGTGTATGTGTAAGTCCACAGGGGTGAGTGTTTGTCCCAAGCCAGCGGGAAATAGACTGCAGATTTTATTTCCCTGAATTGGAATACGAACCTTGTGGCCCCTCAAACTTGGCATCAAAGAAGGAATTTTTACGCAAGCGTTGTAGAGATGGGCAGAGGTATCCAACGTGGGAGGAGGAAAGCTGGAGGCAAAGTCAGCGTTTTGATGGATCTTCATCCCTCATGGTTAGGGCTATATTGTTCAAAAATAACGCTGATATGTCCGTGGTTAATCTAATCACCCACATGATTTGGGGCTCATATGATGCAGCTAGATCTGAAGGGATGAACAGACAAAAGCTTCCAGAGATGGAAATGGATTCAGGGATAGTGCAATAAAGAGAGAGCTGATATATTAAATCAGCTCCCTCTAAGTAGAGTGATAAGTGACAATAAAGAGCTGCACTCCGCAGACTCACTCACTCTCTCTACTGCGCTCTCTATCACACACTTACACACACACACACACACATTCAGAAACTCAAGTGCTCTCTACACATCATTATCTGTCCTTCCCTCATGCAAGACTTCTCTTTTTGCCTCATGAGACACTGTGGGATATGGCAAGTTGCAGATAAGGTAATGACAAATCCATCGTATCTGTCTGTACTCAGAGGATGGGTGGGTTTTCACATTTTCCAACTTATAAAGACTGTCTTTTAAGATCTTTGGGTAAGTACTTTTGACAGAGGCTGCTGTGACTAAAACTATCTGCTAGAGCCCACGCTTATTGTTGAATATGGTTGTTAACAACATTTGTTCTCTCCATCTTTGTTTGTGTAGTGGAGCTTCAAAAGATGTACCATGAAAAGATAATGGCATTTCCTTTAATAGAAATTGCACTTCTCAGGTGTGAGCTGTTTCCTTATCCCGTTTGGAAGATGCAATTCTCCCTTCTCCATTTTTAGGGACCCCGTGGTGCGCTCCCATTAAGGTGAAGCACGGTGACGTGAGCTGCCGCACCCCGAGAGGGGAGCACTACAAGAACGTCATGGGGGCGCGCTGTAAGATCCGCTGCAAGAGGGGGTACGAGGCTGAGAGCACAGAGGTGGTGTGCATGGCCAGCAAACACTGGTCCGCTAACTACGCCTGCCGAGGTGAGAGCTAACACACACCTGAACACACACACACACACACACACACACTACACATACTCTGTTGTCATTCCTTTACATATATACAGTGCATACATGCACACTAGGGTGCGACTGATATGAGTTTTTGAAGGCTGATATTTTTGAATTGAAGCTGCCAGTAGCTGATATTCAGGTTCTATAAATGAACGAATTATAAGTATTCAGTGTTTCCCCCAGAATTTTATTCTTGTCATGGTGGAAAAGCCTCTTCAGAAACAGCATTTAGACCATAGGACATTAAAACTCAGGATAATAATACTACCACTATTACTACTACTACTACTACTACTACTACTACTACTACTAATAAGAATGATAATAATAAACATATTCCTACATAGATGGAAACCAATTAAGAGTACATTAGAATCAATTCAGGTTAAGGGCTCCCTATAGACAACCAGTGTAGTATTGATCAGTTATACAATAAATATGTCATCAAACAGCCTCATCATATCCACCATATATTACTGCACGATATCCGATTTTTAATAAAATGCCAATATTGGCCTCATATATTGGGCAAACGTATATATATCAGTCTAAGCTTACTACACACACGTTAACACTGAATGAAGGAAAGCTGTTTAGCAGCTCAGAGTAACAGTGTGCTCCCTCTGACAGAGATCCGGTGTCCCAAGCTGGACATGCCTGTTAACGGAGGCTACAAGTGTTCGGACGGCTCCTACTTCAGCTCTCGCTGCGAGTTCTTCTGCTCCCCTGGATACACTCTGAAGGGCCCGAAGACCGCCACCTGCCAGCACAACAAGCTCTGGAGCGCTGGAGACAGCACCTGCGTTGGTAAGGCTGTGTGTGTTTGTACATGAGTGTTTTATGTGTCTTTATGTGCACGTGCTTGTGCATAATTTCGACTCCCACTCTGTTATCGAGCCAGAGGAATGCAGCCTGCAGCTCACTCTTCAGGCCGCAGGAATATTAAACAATGAACCAGAATCCTTTTGCCTCTGAATCCTAGCTGACTGCATGAGATAATGCCCGGGCTGCACTGTGGAAACCTGCCGTGCAATAAATTGATTTAATTAAGAACTTTAAATAAGACCTTTAAATAGGTTTAGTATCCTCATGACTGCAGTGCTGGTCAAAGCTTGAGGCACCAAACCAGCTTCAGAGACTGCTGGATGAGCTAATCTCTCTTACAAGACTATATAATTAACTTGGTAATTGTACAAGACAGACCTGTAGACACACAAACCCTCACTCACACACACACACACAAACATACAGCTTGTTTCTCATCACCAGGAAGTGATAAAAAGCCTTTGACGTCTTTGCAGCCTTTAGTTTTCTATTCTGAAAATTGGAGTCAAAATGACGCTATTTTGCAGGGGAAAGCTGAGGTATAATGACTGTACTTATGTAATCATATGCGTGGCTGAATAGTCCTGCAGCGTTGATAAAGGTGGATAATCATAGGGTTTGCGTGCGCTTGCACAGACTCATTCAGATCTCGCTCCGCCGCAGCCATCACGTCCTTGCTGGAGTACAATATTGTTTGTGGCATGGCATTGATTCCCCCTAACTTTCTGTGAGGCAACTTCTCAAGGTTGTTTCAGCTTTATGTCACTACAGAGCAAAGATTCACTTTACTTTTTTGATCTCTCTCTCTCTCTCTCTCTCTCTCTCTCTCTCTCTCTCTCTCTCTCTCTCTGTAGATATGGATGCTCCAGTGATCAAGTGTCCTAATCTGAAGGATAAGTGGGCAGAACCAGGGAAGCTGACAGCCAGAGTGACTTGGGACACTCCAGAGGGCGTAGACACTGCAGATGGCATCCTTACAGAGTCAGTCTGACCTTTCAACCTTTCACCCCTCACCTTGTACCCCCTCTTTCTACCAGACTTTTTCCCCTCCATTTTGCTTCAGTACACTGTGTTCTTATCCTGTGATCTGGACAAGCTGTCATTCTACTCTGAACAGGGAGATCACAGTGTGAGACTGAGACTGAGACTGTCTTTTGCAGTGTGATCCTGAAAGGGAAACCTTCAAAATCAGACTTCCCAGAGGGGCTCCATAAGATGTCCTACACTGTGTTCGACCGCGCGGGGAACAAAGGGTCCTGCCGCTTCTCTGTCAGAGTGCGAGGTGGGAGTAGGAGTCTTTTTGATATGCCCATCAAATGTTTTTGTGGCCTTGTGTTCTGTAGCTTGTTTTAGGACACTTCAGCAGGGCAGATGCCTGCCAACACAGGAGCTTGATCCTGGTTCCTCTGATTGAAGGCCAGTCTCTCTACTCTCTCTACACCGCCCTGCTGCTCCTCACGCTCCCTAACGTTTTGCCTGGTATGATTTGCTCTTGCTGTGTGCAGTGCGCCGCTGCAGCCCCCTGTTTCCTGCGGACAACGGCTACATGAAGTGTGACAGTGACGGAGACAACTACGGCGCCACATGCGAGTTCACCTGCACCGGTGGCTTCGAGCTCCAGGGCAGCGCTGCCAGGGTGTGCCAGTCCGGACTCACCTGGTCCGGCACAGACACAAACTGCGCACGTACGTACTGCATGCATGACACACACACACATATACACACACAGACATTACATTCTGTCCCTCACGTACCCTTTGCTAAACTGGTTCCATGTGAGCGGTTCAGCGGAGGTGAAAATGGGAATGTCTGCTGTCATAGCGCGCTGTCCATCGATTAGAAACGTCCAGCTGATCAATACTGGATGCCCCTCCATCGACCGTCTGCATCTGTGAGACGTGAATGAGTGGATCGCTGTCTGATGGGAGAGACTGTGTTTTGCAGCTCCCATCTTATACAACACGCCCCCAGCACTTATTGGAGCTCAATATTGTGTTTTTACTGTTTTTCTGGGATGTGTTTTACTGTCGAAGGTGGACCAGCGCATTATTTGACTCCATCTGCTGAACAGCCTGAGAATGAAATCACGCAGCGCCACACTGTACGTCGTGTTGTTGTGCTGTTGTGTGGTGATTAAATCTTGTTTCAGCAGCCGGGCCTGTCGTATGTCATGTCTTGTCGTATCACTTTATTTTACGCTCCACATTGTCACAGCCATGAACATTAACGTGGGCGTGCGTACGGCCGCGGCGCTGCTGGACCAGTTCTATGAGAAACGACGGCTCCTCATCATCTCCGCCCCCACAGCTGCCAATCATAACTACCGCTTCCAGATGACCAACTTACAGGTGAGACGTGACTCGCGGGGAAAGAAAGAGGTGTGGGTGTGGAGACGGAGAGCGAGGGGAGGAGAGGAATGGATAAACTGATGGAAGTCAACATGCTTTATGACTATGAGATGCATTTGTCTTTCACTTCAGTGCAGTGATTTTGTGTGTGCTCTCCATTGCTGCATGCAAGGAGGTACTGCTTTGTGTGTGTGTGTGTGTGTGTGTGTGTATGTGTGTGTGTTTGTGTTTGTGTGCTGGGTTTTCCCTGTTGCCCATCTGCTTGATTTGGACAAAGAGAGAGAGAGAAAGAAAGCGAGAGGGGCGGGGTGCAGCATTTCAGCTCCTGATGAACAGAAAATGTCACGGCAATGAATAAACGATGCTGACACCCACTCTGATAAGGCTATTCTGGGGCTGGATGTTTCCCCGGCTCGTCAGAAACCATTAAGTCAGAGCTGTCTTTAAAAGGCCTGACCTTTCAAAGTGACTGGGTGATATGCTGAGAGACAAGCCCGAGTTAAATTGCACTCAGCAGGTGAAACACCTAAAAGCGGTGGGCCTTGGGATCTGTTTGGTTGCTTGGTTATCAAGAGTTATTCTTGCTCTCCATCTTACTGGGTGTTGGTGTCAGTTGCCAGCTTGGTCCAGTAGGGTTTTATATCCTCTCTAATATGGGCTGTGCTCAATTTACTTTTGCCTGGATAGGAATCAATAGCAAAGCTATAAAACGACAAACCAGGCCAATATGCTTCAATTTCTCTCTCTCTCTCTCTCTCTCTCTCTCTGTTGTGGGAACAGCATGCCCAGTGTGGATTGGACCTGAGGCATGTGACAGTGATAGAGCTGGTTGGGACTTACCCAGCACAGATTGGTCGTATTCGACACAGTCTTCTCCCTCCAGGACTGGCCCTGCAACTCAGGTACTCACTCACACACACACACATATTCATAACTTCCAGCCCCTCACCTCACCTGCGTACTGAGCTGATGTGTGTATCACCCAGGTTACTGCTCCGGATTTCGCAAAGGTCCTACAACATGGTGCTGATAGACAAGCAGGGCATGGACAAGCAACGCTACACCTTCCCCATTACATCGGCCGAAATATTCACCACCATCGACACCTTCCCCATCCGCAAGGACGAGATGGTGCTGCAGCAGGAGGCGGGACAGACCTGTCAATCATAAAAGGCCCCGGTCTGTCATCGCACTTCCCTGTACCGTCACCCATCTTGTGCCAGACCTTACCGTGAAACTTTCCTACTCAGTCACAGCAGACAGTACTATCTATAATCTTCTGTTTCAGTCAGAGACCTGTCAAACCACCCACACTCCTACCTGAACTCATGGCTCATTTAGTCTTGTATCCGGTAGCTGTGTGTGTGTGTGTGTGTGTGTGTGTGTGTGTATGTTTGTGTGCGTGTGTTGTGTGTATCTGCCATAATAGGATGGGATGTCAGTCATGGTGCTGGTCTGATACAGAATGCGGCAAAAAGATTTATAGAATCCAAAGAGATCACTAAAGAGAATGGGTCATACATTACAATCATATTGATTCTTGTGTCTTGTCTATCTGTATGGTTTTTTATTATTATTTTCAAAACAGAAATGTGTTTCACTATTTTGTACAAAAACATTCTTTTTATGTATGAAACTGGAAAAACCTTCAGCTGTCTAAATATTTATGTCTCACTTTTCTAATAGCGATGTATTCAGACACTGTTTGGAATATGTGCACATGTGCAGTGCAGAGACAGTGATGCCGGTCTGTCAGTGCGCTGTACATCTATACGTCTGAATTTACATGACACTGATTAAAAAACGTCTCTCAAGACTATCACAGCGGACGTGATCTTTCATGTGTGAATGTCAGTGCAAGAGATGTGCGCAAATCCAGCCAACTTGGGCCAAGTGCTGGGTAGAAAAGTGAGAAATGGAGGGGAGGGAGAAGAGATGGAGGGGGGGCAGAGAGAGGGTTTCAGAAGTTTACAAAAAAAGCAAGAAGAAAACCTCTTAGTCAATCATATAAAATCATTTATCATCGGAAATATTTTCAAAAGAAAAGAAAAAAGCAGTCTATGGAAAGATGTGTGTTTATTTCAAAATATTCCTGTAACACATTTGAGACAAAATAGGATTGATTACAGTGAATTCGATGCTATGATACCAGACTTGCGGACACACAACAGAGAAAGTACATGCTGTAAGTCTAGAGTTTCTTCAGTAGTCGGGTATTGCACACGCCTCTCATCTACATTATGCTGTACAGTAAACACCATGTATTATTACTATAATTGTGCACTGTGAAACGGTTGTTTTCTCTGGCAGTTCAGAGCAGAGGGTTTACCAAGGACAAAGGGGGGCATAATTGGCATTCCGCATGAAGAATGGCACTACGCAGCTCAACTCCAGAATCCGTTTTCTGAACTAGGTGATTCATCACAGGATGCGGTAGTGCCGGGTCGCAGACTGAGCCTCTGGGCGACAGGGACAAGGTGACAGTCAGTGACTCATTATTAGGCTCCTCCTGAGATGAAGGCCCCGCCTCAGTGCTGACTCACTCTATAACACATAGCCGCCGCCTCAGGCTCCCTGGAAATGCGGTTACTCACAATTACACTCCCTGTTGTAAGTGTAAAGTTAGCAGGCTTCAGAGATGTCATACAGTTGTGCCATTGTTCTGTCATTATCAGTGCTTAACCTGGTTTTTGTTCTGCTATCTCTGTTTCCTCGAATATCATGCAGTTTTTTATTATCACACTGATACAGTGTTATGTAAATTTATGTCTATTTACTATTTTCAGTGTTAATGAGGGGATAAATCTGAACATGTGCTTCATTGTGTGCTTTAGAACAATATGCAGTTTGGTTGTCTGCAAAGGGAATGTAAAAGTCTCTACATGCTTTGATCAATGCCTCGCCTAATGCCTTGCAAATGGAGTCTGTCAGTTGTCAACACAAGCAGGAATGACTGTTGTACAGGAACCACAGAGACGTGGACAGACACATCAGGAGTCACACCATGTGCTTATTCAGTAGAGTTAAGTTACATACAGTACATGTATTTAATATACAGTAGTAAATAGCAGTGCTTGGTCATGACTAGATGCTTTGGAGGGCAGAGGGGGCTCATGAGAATGAGTGTGTAAGGCATGACTGGCTGTTCTGGACGGGAGGAGGAGTCTGGACAGGATGGCTCAGGGGGGCAGGGAGTCGGGACAGGGGATGGCATCAGCTCTGTATTGCAGAATAACACATCAAACTCTCTCAGCCGCCGTTTCCTTTCAGGCTTTTGAGTCCTTGATTGTTGCCGGACCCTCTGTTGTTTCACTTCTTCTCGGTTCCACTTCTCTCTCTCTCTCTCCCCAGCCAGCTTGGTCTTCACCCCCTTCACCGCTGCTTTCTCTTCCGCTCTCTCTCTTTTTCCTCTCTCTCCATCTCCGCTTCAGTCCGGCTCATGTGCTGTTCCTGTGCATGCTGGATCTCAGCATCAGAGTACACTCCTGAGGGACTTCAGGGTTTTCAATCATGCGTTGCCATAGCCGCTGTTCTTCCCCACATGAGTCCATCCAGTCCACCTCGTTCCCATAGCTGTTGCCTAGAGGGAGACAGGAACACACAAACCATTTGCTCTATTTTATTTCTACTAGAGAGCCCAGAGGAACCTCCTTATTAATGCTATCTCAACACTGCGGAGCCCCCAGCAGCTGAGGCGGGCTTTGCATGGATATCAGATGAATTGATATGCGTGGTAAACATTAAAATATTAAGACCAAAGTTGTTTGGAGACTCGGGCGCACAAACAAAGTATAACCAGGGACTATGCTTTCCAGCACACACACACACACACACACACACACACACACACACAGACCTGTGCCAGCTCCCAGCCTGACTCCTCCCAGGAAGACGTTGCTGGCCAGGGCTTCCTTGTCCCAGACAGTGAGCTCCAGACAGACGTTGTTCAGGTCTCCTGGCTGGAGGCCGCAGTAGGTGAAGGTGTGGTTCCACTGGGGGTTCACTGTGCGTCGCTCCACTGCCGTCTTGTGCTTGGTTGACTTATTGCTGTCGGGGAGCAGGTACCTGGGTGAAAGAGCACAACTTCGATGTAGCTACTGTGAGAAAATATATACATATGTTGAATGCTCAGGCTGTTTTTTGGTAAATCATCCATCCATCATATCGAAATATTAAGAAGGGATCATCTCACCCTTTTACAAAAGGATCAGACGTGCCTCCAGACTTGACAGCAGTCAAATTCTTGGCTTCTTTGACCAGCAGCTCAACCATGCCCCCTTTAGGCAGTGTGAAGCTGCTGGTTTTCTTGCTTTTCAGGAACCCTTTTTTTACTGAGGCGGAAGGGAGGAAGAGGGAAACCACTTAGTGAAAAAATAAACTATCTTCAGCAACAGGTCCATTTATCAATTTAACTTGGTCTGCAGCCAGGTATCTTACATTATTTTAATGTAGGTACCACCATTTGTTTCACTTAATTTGAAAACCGACAGCCATAAGTCAAGCAAGGCCAGCTAGAGCAAAGCTTTTTCCCCATTTAGGATCCAGGCAGACATAGCATAATTTATAACGCACATCACAGTTAAAGATGTACCTTGCACTTGGTCCAGCGGCAGCATGAGGTTCTTCTCTGCAGGAATATACTTCAAGACGACAGTCAGCTCTCCTTTATACTGCATTGTGGAGTCCATATTGCTCTCCGCCTACACAAACATCAGTCACATACCTTTCATACATTTATCTTCATGTGTGTGTGTATGAAGTTCAGTATTTATACCTTGACTCCTGTTCTTTACCTTGGGCTGTAGAGCGTACCACTCCTCTATCTGGGAATCAAATTCCCAGGAGTCAAAGGTCAGCTCCACCTCTCCCAGGAAGCTGTTGTGTCCAAATCGGTCGTGATGCCACACAGAGAGCTGCAGGGTTCGCGTCTCCAGCTGCGAGTGGCTGATCACATACTACACAACATGGGAAAATATCAGCTTAATGACTCAAGGGTTCGGGATTCAGGAAAACCATTATAGGGGCTATATGTATTCAGACTTACAGCCACTTACCCTCAGATTCTCATTGAAGATGGGGTTTATGGTGTTGGCCTTGATGCTGGTCTTCCTCTTGCTCTGGCGAGACTTGTCTGGCAGCAGGTAAGTCTTCACATAACTGCAATGCAAGACAAAGCAACTGAATCATGCTCAATAGGAAGAGATGGATGCACACATCATTTGTTCTTCCTAAGGCTCTGGGTTCATGCCTCCAACGTGACATGTCAATTAGGATGGCCAGGCACGTGTGTGTATGTGTGTGTGTGTGTGTGTGCGCTCTTACGCATCTGTGCGTTGCTTCCTCTCGTCCCCTGTGGCCAGGTTGTGGCACTCTTTCACCAGGACGTTGAGAGCACCAGTTTTGTAGCTGTAGCTGATGTTCAACAGTATCTCACCGCTTACCCTGGCGTTGCCATAGTCACCGGTCTCACTGTACATGCTCATCATGCTGTTTATGCTACTCTGTTAGGCAAAGACAGCGGAGAGAGAGCAGGATGTGAGAGGAAGAGCAGGTCAAGAGAGGAGGAGAGAGTTGAAGAGGCAGGGGAAATAAAATGGAGAGCAACACATTAGATACAGAGCAAAAACAGAGAGGGGAGAAAACAATAAAGACAGCTCTGCCTAACTAGAGGAAGATTGGATGAGAGGAGAGTGGAATGGAAGGGTATAATCAGAAGAAAGAGGGAGAAACAAGGGGGAACATAAAAGAGACAAAAGACAAAAAAAGACAAAAGCTCTTTCTAGCTGACATCAATGTTACCAGGGGTTTTAAGAAAAGTGATAATTGCCTCTTAAGTGCTAAAATTAAATGTCGATCCACATGTCTTTATTATTACCACAGATACCCAGAGAGTTGACTTGGCATGTATCTGTCAACAGCTGGGCGTATTGACCTGCACACCTGCACCTCTTGAGTCAAATAGATTATTAAAGTAAAACTCAATTGCTTATGCCACAGTGTAGGTAGCCTGAAATATAAATAAATTGTGCTAGCTCATACTATGTGCCTTAAAAAAAGACTCAAACATAAAAAAGACAGGTAAGGTAATTATGACAGGAATTTTTATTTGGGAAGAAGGCAAAAAGCACTGCTGTGGTCGCTCTGGACAGGATAAAACTGGTAAGATGTGCTCAGGAAATAAAATACAATCCCTGGTAATATTGCTGTCCAGAGAGGGCTTAAGTCAGGAGGGCGGAATGGACCCACACTGTGCTGCTTCTATTGTAAAGTCTAACTCATTTATTTTCCTGGAGAGAGCCAGTGAGATGAATGACGCGTTTAGTCTGAGGAGCTTAGGAGAAAGATGCTGCTGCTGCTATCCCATTAGAAAAGGTCCAGGCACACAGACACAAAACACAAAACACACAAGACACAATTAATCTATCAGCAAATGCCATACATAATGTTTCTGCTCTGGTAACGTCCATGTGGTTTGTTGCTGCTGGACTTTAACTGTCCGACAATGTAATGTTGAATACAAACGTGCACACAAAAACAGGGGAGACTCACAGTCTCGGCATCCGAGTCGGGGACATAGAGGTAGCCCCACCTCCTCTCCGAGCCAGGAGTAGAGGACTAGCAGCCAGTAATGTAGGAAAAAAGAGATAAAACGGGAAGGAAAAGGAGAAAGACGAGAGAAGGAGAGAGGGCTGGTGTGTCAGTGAAAGACCTGGACCCAGAACACAGATCCCCGGCCCCTGAGGAGGAGCTGCAGAAACCCCGTCGGCGGCAGCCCAGCCAGAAACCACATCACACAGGGTTACCATGGTGATTATCAGATGAGGCCAGAGAGATTACAACTCATCTGGAATCGATTGCGATATAAACAAGGACACACTGGACATGCAGTCAACACAGGCAAATATAAACCAGACTCTGTTCTCCACAGTCCACACAGAATGAAAATAATGTTCTTAAATGATGCTGATGGTGTCTGTCTGCCAAATAATAGTATTTTTTTTTCTTATTTATTTTTCATAATAATTCTTTTCCCTATTCCCGTCCCCTCAAAAGGAAGTGGAAAGGGAAAAATGTAAATAAGAATTTGTAGGTCAGTTTAGTTGATCTGTTAAATAGAATTCATAAATTAAAAAGTTACTCCGAAGCTTGAGAAACATTAGAAAACAGATCATGGATTATACTAATGCTATTTAAGTTCTGCTCTCATCATCTGCCCCAAATCCTCCGTAAAGTGAATCATTTGACACAGAATTTCAAGGACAGACTCAGCTCTTGTATCTGCATAATCTCCCTCATCACCTCCTTCCATTTCCATGCATATTGACAACGGCGCAACACAATGACTGCTGTTAGTCATCTATGAGATGACATGATAAATGTCAGACAGGCAAGATATCTGTGTCGCCTGTTTACCTATAATGGCTGAAATGGCACACGCACACACACACAGCACACACACACACACACACACACACACACACACACACACACACACACACACACACACACACACACACACAAATGGTAGTTTAGTGACTGGATCAGTGAACATGGGACATGGGTCATGAGTTAAACCAATTGTTTTAGTCATTTTGTAACTAGATTTTCAGCCAGAAGTGCTTAGTTCTGTTCAGACGACCCTGAGGACATTCGGCGCACGCAGACACACACGTAGCTTCATCTAAAAATTAGTTTAAGCAAATTTAACAGACTTCCTAAGCGTGCTGTGTCAGTGGCAGGTGTTCGTGACACAAGCCGGGTGTCCCCGAGCCCCACCTTGTTTACACAGTCAACAGACTGGCTGGAACCTACGGCCCTGACTCACTCATCAGGTGGTGGTGAGTGTATGTGTACATACAGTGTGTGCATGTACCGTATGTCGTCGATGTCAGGTGAAAACAGTGCATGTCCAAAATGTTTACTTTCAGAAACGAAAAAAAACCCAAAACAGCCTTGTTTGTAGCTTGAACGGTAGAATTTTCTCAACTCATAAAGAATCATGTCGTCCTTCAAGTGAAGTTAAAGCATGAAAGTCAACAAAATTACTATGTGAGTTATGAGGTTTTCACATGACAACAGCGCTGTATGTGTGTGTGTCTGTGTGTGTGTGAGCGTGCAGCTGTCTTCAGTCGCTGTGCTTTGTGTTTGCACTCGCTTCAGCACGGGCGTTACCGTGGACACTGCACTGCTGAGGCGGCGGCTGGTGGCTTTGCTGTGGGCCGACATCAGAGCGTCGATGTCCTCCTCCCCGTCCTCGTCTGAAAACTCCTGCAGACAAACAGCAGTCAGATTTAATCAAAAGGGAGACAGCGTCTTGGAAGCTGGCTGACGATTCTTTGAACTAAGCACAATTTGCAGTAAACGCAGCGTATCTGCGTGGGCGGATGCAGCCCGCTTCCTTAAATGCAACGAGACAAGTCAGGATAGAGTATGTTCATTTGTTTACGCGCTCATCACACGCAAAAATGGCACAGCTCACAGTAAACTTGTGAGCATGAATGACTGTGTGCATAGTTGTGTGTGTGTGTGTGTGTGTGTGTGTGCATGTACTGTATGTCTGAGTGAGTCCATGCACCTGTGTTTGTAGGAATAGCTCTGAAAGTAAATGAACGCTCGGGAAATACAGAGACAAAGCAGCTCTATACTGGCTGTCAGATCCTCCACCTGTTTCAGCCTACAGCCATTTAGCTGCTCTCCACAGTCTTTGAAGTGAGCTCTGAAGTGAAATTAAAATTCAGCCCCCTATCTGACACATTATGTCGAGTTAATCAGCCCACAGCCCATGAGCTTGATATGGATGTGGACGTATGGATCGCAAGAGGTCCGGATTACGCATTTACCGAGAATCAGAGAAGCTTTTTGAAGTCCCCATAGAAACCCGCACAGCGCAGCCTTTGATGCGATTGTGGTCTGCGGTGAAGGTCCTGGTGGAAATCAAATATGTGAAGAGTGAGAGAGCGAGAGAGTTGAGGGAGGAAGGGGAGGCGGATTGATGCCGCTTACTGTTTCGTTGAGCCCGGGGACCGAGCGGCTTCTGAGGCTGAAGGCGTCTTCGCTGGGTTCAGAACCGGGAGCTGACAGGTCCATCTCCGAGCGACTATGATCTGGCAGGGCGAGGGAGGGGAGGGGGGCGTTGGGGGAGTGCGGAGAAAGAATGAGAGAACATTTACTTTCAAGGATGCTGTTTGAAAAGAGAATGAGCCGGGAGAGAATGGGAACACAAAGACTGACTGAGAACTACAGACAGACAATGCGAAGGAAGGTGGGAGGAAATAGTGAAAGTCAAAGTGTTATCTGCTTAAACAAATGGATAAACATCAGGAAGCTGTGCAAAGTGACTCTGACTGTACAGTCAAAAGTTTGGACACACCTGACTGATTGTTTTTCATTCTCTTAAAGCCATTTTGATCAAAAGGCTTTTGCTTAAATGCTTGAAATTTGTTTCTTAGACAAATATAAATAGTGAAGTTGATGCCTATGTATGAATTTCTTTCCAAAGCCTTTGCCTTTCCATCAAGGCAAAGGGCGGCTACTTTAAAGAATCTAAAATATAAGATAGTTTTGATTTGTTTAACACTTTTTTGGTCACTGCATAATTCCATTTGTGTTATTTCATAGTTTTGATGTCTTTACTGTTACTCTAAAATGTGAAAAATGGTAAAAATAAAGAAAAATGTGTCCAAACTTTTGACTGGTAGTGTATATATAATGTGACAATGACAGTGCAACAAAACAAAAAGTCTAAAGATCACAGTGGGCTTGGGAGTTCTTCAGTGTATAATACACAGGATACATGATCATACATGTAACATCTGTGTGTGTAAACAGAGATCAAATCCCTTTAGGGCCTCATGGGCATCAGCTGCTCTTTCACAGCTTTGGCTAATGACACTAATTGGAGCTTTTTTGAATCTTGACATGTGCCAGAGCACCATATGTTGCTCCCAGAGCCATCTGTTACTGGTGGAGATAAGAGCCTGAGAAGTGACACCAACAGAGACAAGATTGTACCGAAGAAAGGGAGAGTTCAACGTTTAAAGACAGCGACGGGGGAGAGTAACGGTAATTTAAGTGCAGAGGTGACATCTGCCCCTGACAGTGTGACACTTGAATGAGTAATTTTGTCCTTTACAAGGTACTTAACAGTCCGAGTCAAAGCGCAGCTGAAGGCTTGTGCACGATCCTAGTTAGACCGTCTATCCTCGCCTCAGACATGATCTGTTTCCAAATGACTGTTGCACAGCTAATCTTTTCCCATTCCTCTCTGCAATACTGTGACTCAATTATGGGAATGTTTTTTATGCGAGCTGAGAAACTGCGAAACAAAAGCAGGCGTTCTGGAGAGTCATGTGTCACCCCTTCAGTGTCGAACAAAAAAGGGGAACGCTAGGTGTGAGGAGGACCCCGTTGGGTTGTCATGGAGATACCTGATGAGACCGAGGCCCTGGACACGGAAATGGTGGGGGTGCCAGATTCTGTCCTGCGATGCCCGCCAGCCGTCTTCTCAGACACACAGTCACTGAAGTGAAAACTGGCAACGCTTTCTGCTCCGTCAGGCTGTTTGCATACACAAATACATACACCCACTATGTTAAAATAACTATTCAATCTGTAGAGGTGTTTTTCCTCCCAACGTGTGTGTGTGTGTGTGTGTGTGTGTGTGTGTGTCAGTTGCTGACCCTGACCCTCCGGCTGTGGCTGGGTGTGGATCTGTCCAGAGTTTGGGAACGCAGGTTGTTGGGCACCGTGGGCATTCCTGAGGACTCCAAGGCCACAGCGCTGCCCCTGAACACACGACACAAACCACTCAAAACACCAGCAGACTGCAAGGTTCACCCAAACATATACTAGTCAAATACTGTGAAATTTTTCCGCTTGTTGAATGTGAAATTACACTAATCAATGTCTTCCATCATTGTGTTACTCCCAGGGAATGACCTGCCTAACGCACCTAGGCTGGCTAATGGAAATCACTTCTTAAAACTCACTTTTGTAGAATTGCTTTTATGTAATGATCTTTTAATAATTGTGCTTGACCTCCCTTGACCCCTTGACCTCATGTTTTACTTTTATATGTTTTGCTTTGCTTACATTCCCAGCAAACATTTTGAATAGATGTTGACACAACGGTCTGCACCAACGCTGAAAACCCATGTGGCGCCAAAATGAAAGTTGAGTGAAATCGTTTGGTGAAATCGGGAACTAAATATCTTTCTAATATGAATTCAAAACAGTTTCCAAAGCTGTTTTAATATGAATTTTTACTGTGCCATAATATTATACTGTGAAAATGTTGTGTTCATTTAGGTTGACATTGAACCTCCATGTTGGACCTACTTGCTGGGTTGCCTTTTGCTTTTAATGTTGATTTTCTTTATTGTTTTTATTTCTTCCTTCATAAAGCACTTTGTAACTGTAGATGACTCTTTCATGGGTTAGTAATGGTAATTTGGACGGACACCTGTGTGAGCGTGGAGCCGGAGCAGAGCGGACGCTTCGTACGCTGTGAGTGTCTCCAGCAGGAGCAGAGTGAACACTGCTGCTGTCGAGCCCGTTCTCTGGCTTCAAGCTGGGCCGGCTGCCCCTTTTATCCATCTTCATCCTTCAGCGCACACACACACACACACACACACACACACATACACTTTTAACCAGGCAGGAGATATTCAATGATGCTCTTAATTGCATAAACAGGTTCATTACACAGTCTCTCTGCTCTCTCTGCCTTATTAGAATCATCTCATCCACTTACAGTGTGCAATGTGCAAAGGAAATGCACTCCAGGGTTCATCAGAGCTGAAACACACGTTCCTTCCAATAGACGCACTTCTCTATACGGCTGCTTTGTTAGAAGAGAGTGTTTTGAAACACTGTGATTCCCCCCAGGAACCGTAAAAAGGAGTGTGCAACCAAGCTGAGTGCTGAAGTTTGCAGGGGGACTAGAGGAAAATCCAATTACAGCTGTGTTGCCACACCAAATGTATTTTAAAACGACATTGAAGGTCTTTGAAAAATCAAATGAGTGTTCAGCTGCTCTTTTCGAATGCCTTGGTACCGCAGTGTGCCTTGAACACGCTGCACACTTCTTTCAAATTTGGTCTGAGATGTTTTTGCCACGGCCACTCTCTGCTTACCACATAATCTGCATATTTTTGTGTTGTATACTTGGAATTTAAAACATTAAATAATTCAAAACCTATAAAACACGGTGTTACATGTGTTTGTGTGTACATTAGTTCTGCTATTTTGTATGTTTCAGTCCTTACCCTTTCCTCCTGGCTCCATCCACAAGGTTCTGTATTGCACTTTTGCTGGATCTGGGTGTGTCAGGCCGCTCAGATTCAGGAAGGCCTTGTTTATCTTGGGTTGACATGATCTCTGGAGACTTCTTGTCTGTGGCTTGCGATCAAAAACATCATCAGTCAATCAACAAAGTCAGCCTACAGACTATTTCCACAATTATCATTATGGTTTGGATCACTGGGCTACAGTTTGCAGTGCATTAGCGGTCATGCTCACCGGTGGGACTGCTCATGATCGTCTGTTTGACCACATCGCTGAGCACCGTCCCCTGCTCAAAGCGCTTGGACCGCTCCTCCAGGAACCACTCGCCTGTCACCACCTTCAGCTCCCTGCCGTGCAAACACATCACCCACCTCATGCTCACACCGGGAAATCAACGCCTACAAACATACTTCCAGTCGCTGTTAAAGGAAGAATCCCCCAGACACTCTTACACTGTTCGACAGCAGCAATCTGCAATGTACAGTGAATTCCAGGAGTTATTTTGTGATGAAATGTTGTAATTTACTTTTTTGAGCACCCACGTTCCCTCAGTCGGCTTTGTCTACTTCTAGTGATTTCCTACATTTCCCAGAATGACTTTTGACATCCCCCCCAGAGAACTTGTCTGAACTTGTTGCATTCAGCTGTTGGCTATAGGAGGAGAGAGCAAAAGGGTTAGCCATAGTAAGAGGCAGACAGCGAGTCGGGAAGAAGCAAGAATCGTGCCCCTTACTCATGTCTTGCGGCTGCATTGCATTCTGGTTTATTGAGGCTGGAGAAATTGATATCTCTGCCTCTTCTACAATGGATTTCTCCCTGTATGATTGTTGAACGTCAGTGCAATATGGTGAGTCTAGAAAGAAGTCTTTGCGTTTTGATTCTGAGGGATTGACACCAAAACTCCATTGTAACTGCACCGGAAATATCTTCATCGTCTATGTTTGGACAGTTATCCACATGAATGAGAAAAATACACCACCAAACAACAAAATGGGCCCAGAAATGCAAGGAGCTTCACCAATAGCTGTTTTTTAGGGTGGATTTTCCTCTAAGAATAAACCTTGGCCCTGGAGAGGATCACAGCAGCGAAACACCTGAGGCCCTCCCAGACAAATGGAGACAGATGTGGTGTCATTAAGCATCAAATCGAAACCATCTGGAGTCAATTCCAGCCATAAATACTAAGCTGTTCTGTTCCCCGCTGCGATATCACACTTACGAGATCTTGGCACAAACGTTACACTTCCACTGGCGTCCTTTGGGGGCCGTCACGCGGCAGTCGCTGCAGACGCGCTGCTGACACTCCTCACACAGGTCCCCGCGGTCGAAGATCAGGCCCAGGGTCTTCAGGCAGCGGGCGCACTGGCGTTCCCCAACCTCCTGGGGCCGGCGGGAACCCTTCCGCTTGATCTCCAGCAGCTCATTCTTCAGCTTCCTACGGGAGAGAAAGAGGAGAAGACGGAGAGATATTAAGAGAAGTTGAAAGCGAGAGAGAGATGAACAGAAGTCAAAGCCCAGGAAACATGATGGTTCACCACAAAATAATCACAGGCTTGTGATAATATCAAAGTTCTCACCGTATCCTCTTCTCCTCTCGTTTCCTCAGTTTCTCGTCTTTCTGCAGCACCTTCAGGATCACTTCTCTTTCATGTTCCAGCAGAAAGGAGAGGTTCAGGTCCTCCCTGGCCCGCTCCATTGGTCCAGACAATCAAACCAGCCGAGGGACGGTGGGGTTTTGTCGCATGCAGGGAGTCAGAGAGAACTACATGACCCCGTGACGCACTCTGGTTTGGGTTCTGTTACGTTAACGTTTGGGCTGCTGTTCTTTTGGCATTCGCATAGTCTGAATTTGTAATTCGGAAAGCTCCCCAGGTCCCTCCGGCGCTCCTCTTCTAATCACAGAGTGTTTCTCCGGTGCACTGAGGAAATTACAACCAACAAACGGCAATCACTTTCACCTCCACAGGAAACCTAAACAAAGTCAAACAGACACCAGGGACATGTACTTTAGTCAATAAAATATGGCTGATGTTACCGACTTAGAAAAGGCCACTGATGGTTAAGCCTGGCTTTGCACTGAAAGAGCTACTGGTTAACATGCTTGTCTTTTCACATGGCCGGTGTAAAAAGTCCTAATTAAAACAAGACATTGATTGGCAGGATTACAAAAGGACCTACGATTAATTGGTGGACACCTGACAGCTCCACAGCAGCCTCACAACCTACCAATTAGTCTCCACCGCTGACCTCCAGAGCCCAACACCCACATATCTCCACACAGTATGGCATTAATCAGCTTCTATTAGTCAACCTCTAGCTTTTCATGAAATTCAGAACACCAATTATGGATATGCATGCAGACAGGCACGCGCACGCATTCACATGCCAGTCTTCTGTTAATTATTATAATATTATTAATTATTATTATTTCCTCACTAGTGATAAATGGTCTAGGGCTGCAGCTATCGATTATTTTAGTAATCGAGTATTCTACCGATTATTCCATCGATTAATCGAGTAATCGGATAAGAAATACTTTTGCTTTATTAAAGAGCAATAGTAAATATACAAAAGAGAAAAGCTGTCCGCACGAAGCTGTCCATACGACACTGATTTACTGAAAACGAGGTGAAATAATTATTATTATTGATATTTATTACTAGGCCTAAATATCATACAAGTTCATAAGACTGGCTAATGTACATTTATTTACTATGTTGAAGGGTTGCCCTACACCTGCTGACCCTACTCACTGCAATCAAACTAAACTGAATATACCTGCTGTATTGGACTGGTGCATTTTAGGCTCCAATTGCTACTTACACCACCTGATATTTTGCTTTCTGGGGTATTTTATGCATCACTGTGAGGGGAGTAGGTGTGTGTGTGTGTGTGTGTGTGTGTGTGTGTGTGTGTATGTGTGTGACTATCATAATAATAACATGAATGAAGCTCAGGCTTTCACAAATTGACTGCAGCATTTTATTTTCTGTGGTTATTTTCTTGAGCAAAACTTAGCTAACTTAGGGACATCATAACTAGCCACCATATTGATTTACGTTCTTAACTAGCCATTACATATAGCCATAATTAACGTGCATTCTTTACTAGCCTTCATCTCATCCCGTTTTAATATTAAGTGCTGACTCCGCCCACCCGGGCCAGTTTCGGCGTACGCCGGTAGCAATTACAAGTGGACCCTATCCTACAGTCCCTGCTCTCAGTGGAGGGAGGGAGCTACGCTGTGTGTGGGAAGCGCTGTGACCGTCAGACCTCTCTGGATTAGACAAGCAAGTAGAGAAAACCGGTATCAACCGAACCAATTTATTGCCAAATGCTTTGGGATTCAACACATTAACATTGCTTCCCATGGTCAGAAAAAGTCGGCAGATTTGTCGCTAGTCGCTTTTGAGAAATAAAGTCGCCAGGGGGGTCTGAAAAGTCGCTAAGTCTAGCGACAAAGTCACCAAGTTGGCAACACTGGATCCGAAACTTTGGACACTTTCTGTCGTTTTCTCTGGCCTGTCTCTTCTCTTCGCCCCTCGCTATTTTCTCTCTCTTTCTCCAGCGCGTTGTGCAACAGTAATAATCATCCGTGCGAAACACTGAGTGTGTATATAGTTATATGGATTAAATGAAGCTTCGATGCAAAGAATTTGCATCGATTTTTAGTAATCGAGTTACTCGAGTTTCTCGAGGAATCGTTTCAGCCCTAAAATGGTCCACAGGGTACATGGTGTTAAACAGTGCAAATGCCACTCCTAGCCCTGCTGTGGTGCACTGTGGGAATACTAAATGGCCCTTTGCTGAATACCTCTCACACTGCTGTCAATAGACAGAGGATTGCTGTTCTTTCAACGCTGTACATACACGCACGCACGCACGCACGCACGCACGCACGCACGCACGCACACACACACACACACACACACACACACACACACACACACACACACACACACACACACACACACACACACACCAAGATTTTCTATCTAACTGTCTCATTAAGTGCAGTCTCAAGATGTTGCTGTGAGAAGGACAACTCTATGATGCCTATTATACAGTAAGTGATGTGTGACCCTCTGGAGGATGAGAGGAAACAATATCATGCTCTAATATGTTGTTCATTTCTATTTTTAAGGTCCTGTGATGAGCAGCGGCACACGGTTACGCTGCTCAATGCTTAGCAATTATGATTCAGGATTTCAAGTACCGATGTTCTGCTTTCCAGCATCTTACTGAGAGAGGAAATGAGATGATGATGTGGCGATAAAACAGAAACTGGAAAAAAAAAAAAGACATGATGCTGTGGGAGAGGCAGAGGGGAAGAGGTTAGATGGAGGAACTGAAAAAGAGACTAAATGAGGGAATATTCACAGAGAGAGAGAGAGAGAGAGAGAGAGAGAGAGAGAGAGAGAGAGAGAGAGAGAGAGAGAGAAAGAGAGAGACAGAGAGACAGAGACAGAGAGGGGCCACGACAAGAATAAAATCTGAGCAAGCCAAGTATAATTTATAGTGCTGCAATGTGATTTATCATTGTGTTTTAATGTGTCAGGAACATTACCTAATGGGTTTATACTGACACTGATGCATAGCTTTAACAAAGCCATATGGATTAACACAAATAGCTGTCTATTTGAGTTATCCACACCGTGCAAATTCAAAAACTCATATATATGAGGTTATATGAGGCACAGAGGAGACATTTTGCCACTGCTTGTAAATAAGGTTGGGATAAAATGGGTGGAGATTAAAGGGGGATAATATAATAAGTGAATGCAGTGGAGGGATCTGCAGGAGCCCACGCCAGTCTCCTTCAGTCCTTATTCATTACTGTCTCTTTCATCCTCATCCTGTCTTCTCTTGCCTCTTCTCTTTGCTTTACATGAATTACTGCTAATGAACCGGCAGACACCCTCCCAGCTTCAGTTGCAGCCCAAGACGCATCAAGACATCAGTGATTAGCATTTTAAGCTGCACTCTAGGTGCATTGTTACTGATGAAGAGATCTTCCTTTGCCTTTAGGAAGCCAGGCAGGGGTTTAATTGAGCAAATAATGAAGATTTACAGATTTGTACCTGTAAATCAACAAGATTCAAAATGATGCATACGAACCTGCCTTTCTCCACTATTCACTCACTGTTTCTTCTCTTGGAAGAACTGTTACTTGGGCAGCTGTGTAATGAGCATTGTTTTTGCTTCACTTCTTTCTGAGTCACTGGGTTTGTGCTCAGCCTTCACAAAGCAAATACACACACAAGCATGGCAGTTATCCTCCGACAAACACGCAGGCTGTTTAAGACAGCGAAATACAGCGAAATGCAGGCGACCTGTGGTCAGCTGGACCACTCAGCAAACATTCAGACAACACAAGTAAAATACTGGTTATCTGTTAGGAGCGGAAGAAAAATCAATGATCTGAGTTTGAAACAATTGACCACCATTTGAATTTAGAATTCATCGTTAGCTAATCCACCATAGTGAAAACAGCCTGGTATGCAACTGTTTTTGCAAAAAACTGCATTGTATACACAGATGCAGATCTGACAAAAACGGTCTGTGCAATGAAGTGGATAAATATGATTCCTTTGAGTGCAAAAGTAAAGTAAGTCAAATATTTGTTGCATAATATTCCAACATGGAAATTTTGGCAGCAGCACAACTGTACCACATGATGCCCCTGACATGCTGGGTACATACTGTAGGCTATATGCCTAATACTCGGTCAACAATGTCAATAAATTGGAGCCAATATTTATCTGAGCTGGCATCATATCATTGTCATATTGCGAGCACAGTACTCCACTGTCTTTATCTGAGAGTTTGATATGTGTGCTGCAGTAGGCGTGGTGTCCTGACACAGCCCTCCCTGAGTACACACAACACACATTCCCCCTCCCGTTCCCTCGGCCCTGAGTAAACACAACAGTGAGGAGACGCTTAAACCTCGGCTTCTAGGCAGAGGAAATGCACTCACTCAGCCCTGTACTAATAATGTGGCTCCAAGGGAAGCACAGTGACTCACCGCTTTCTCAATAGAGTATAGGGAAGGTATTCATCTTTTTCACCAGCTCATGTTTTTCAAGGGTATAGTTCCAAGAGGAATGATTTGTCTCAGCTATACTGGAGACACGTAACAGAAGGCACTATAAAGCCAAGCCATGCTCTTTTCCTCCTTTCTTTGTAGGTTTAAGAGCAGGAAAGGTTTCCTCTTGGTATTTCTCCTCTCACTACAGTATATGGTTTATAGTACAACCGCAGATGGACGCTGTGGCATTTTACCTCTGTTCAGTTTGGTTGTGAAGTGCAGTTTTCTGCAGGTGGCCAAGCTCAGTGACAGGAGAATCAATCTGCCAGTTAAACGCCACAGGTGAGTCTGAGAGTGGCTGGGCTCCAGTTGGCAGAAAAGCAAAGGATACATGGATGAAAAAGGGATACAGGGCACCGATAAAACACTATGATTACTGAACATACAGGGGGCGGCCGGAATAACAGAAACACATAACAGTATATGATTATCAAGTAAGGAATAGAGCCACACTTTTCCGTCAGAACAGCTTCAGTTCTCCTTGAAATGCTCTCATCCAAGTCCTGAACTGTGTGTAGTGGGTCTTCAAGAATGAAAGCCTCCAGTTTTTTTGAAGGAGGTGGAAATCAATTTCACACTCTGCGCTCCAGATTCTCCCATGAAGGTGCAATGATGTTTAGATCTGGTGACTGAGGCCATGCCGTGTTTGACTTCATTCTGCTATTTATGAAACCACTCTAACAGGGTTTATGGGGCAATATCATCTTGGAACATGGGAACATCATGCAGGAACAGTGTTTTACCCCACAGGGTCACCTGGTCCTGGAAAATGGCCTCATATTCCTTCGCTGTTACATGACCATGCAGAGAAATCATTGAACCTAATGGCTCCCACTAGACGGCTGCTGAAACCATTACAGATCCACCACCATGTTCAACAGCTGTGGGTTGAAGGCATCCTTTGGCTTCCTCCAAACTTAAATCCAACCAAATGTAGGAAAAGTGGTGACAGATGACTCCTAGGACTATACTACTATTTTCCACGGCTCAGGGGTCTGAATTTTGTGCTCCTTACACCAGGTATGTGCCTTTGTGCATTGGCCTTGAAGACATGCAGTTTGTGAATGGCAGCCCTGTTACAGAACACCAGCTTTGTGAAGCTTAAAAGATACAGTTTTCAGACAGTGTCACAGAGGTGTTGATGAAGTCTGTGGCAATACGGCTGTAGTTTTGTGGTGTCAGGCCACTATCCTATTAGATATCTGTGTATCACTGTCAGTGAGGTTTGACTTGTCACCGCTGTTCCTCTTTGCTAATGCAGTTTGTCTATGTTTGTCATATGTTGTCATGATTTTCCCTCGCCACATTAAATATGTTTGCCGCTTTTGTCACCAATGCACCTGCAATTCAGGTACCGGCCTCTTTGGAACTCATTAATTCCTCATGTTGCTTTGAAAACTTCCAGATAAAAGTGGTGATCATCAGGCCTCAGCTGGCACACACTGCTAATTGGAATTCAACTTAATATGACCGGCTTGTCTAGCTGCCTTTGTAACTGCAATCCATTTCAAAGTTGAAGCTGCACTATGTAAGATTTTTATGCAAATACACATGCATCTTATCTGCCTAAATCACAAAGTAAGGCTGCAGTAGAGAAGAGCATCCCATTCCCACTAATTGAAGTGCCGTCGATTGACCCTATTTGCCCAGATGAAATTCTGGTGTCGGGTATGGTAACTAGTGGGAAATCTTCTCCACACACAGGAAGAGATCAATTGAAACTTACTGAAATAGTGAAATACAAAACTTGCTCCTAAACAGAAGCGAGCAAAAGATGGACTCACCAATGTCAGATATTTCTCTCAATCACACTAGACTGCATACTACATACAGTAGATATTTACAGTAGAACCATATATTTTCCCCCCACATCAGATGGTCTTGTCTTTGTATGAACCTTGTTGCCCTCTGCTCTGCTCAGCTCATATTCCTTCTTCTTCTTGTTCTTTCTTCCCATTTCAACTTCAATATGCTCCCAGCAGCCTCTGGGGCAAAAAACTATGAATGTCTGTAGCCTAATGCACCTTTTGCTCTGTGTGAATGTGTGTGCGCAATTGCGTGCGTCTATGAAAGAGTTAAAGCGAGATGAGAGAGGCGGGGAGACATGGAATATTATAGGGAGTCTTATATAGTGAATTTGTGAGTGTGAGTATTTGTGCAGGAATGTGGGTCACCCTCCGTCCGCTTCCAATTGAAAATTCATCAGCTCCCACAGCAGCCTCAGCCTCGTTATTTCAGCTAAGATCAGCACAGATCTCTGACTTAAGAGGTCTTCCTTTGCCTTTAAAAACAGCGGTCATTTCTAAATAAAACATACAATAGCTCAGCCCACAGGTCCTTCACCTTATATCAGCACATTCTTCATCTCCTGGGATGCCGATATTTGACCAGATAATTTCCCCAAGGGCCACCATTACTAGCCTGTATGGCATCGCACAATGCTCAGAGAAGTGGCTATGAAGAGCAGCTGCTGGGGTTTCCATTGGTACTCCAGGTCATTAATAAATTATAAAGCTGCCTTCTCTATTTAATGCTCAGCCACACTACTCTATTAAACATTATTCTGTCCTTACTGCGAGGTCTAGAAGAGATTTGCTTATGTCTGTATCCTATCAGTGAGATTTAATGGGATTACATCTTTAATACACCATGGTTGCATTGTATTATTCTTGCTGTAATGTAAAGCCTTAGTTCCCTGATAGTAATTCACAGGCTGCTGTGTCGTTGCCTCCTAAATCATTAATGTCAGATAGACAGCCATAGAAATTGACGATGAATGTCAGAGAGTATCTCTGGTGACCGTGACGGCAGGAGGCTTCCAGTCAGCCAGCAGCACTGACCAGAAACCTCCTTTATCCTGCTGCAGCCAGCACAGCACAGTATGGTAGACGCACAACCACAATGGGAGACGTGATGTAAGTGAACAGCACATTAAATATTCATCAGCAAATGGTCAATAATGATACACTTTACAATTTACTACGTCCAACTGTACCAGGGCATATATAGGATATAAAATATGTCTTCACTGTGCTATTTTCTGGTCCAATTATTAGGAACAGTTTTCAGGACCGCAGTTAAACCAAAACCAGAATTTGCCGGAAAAAACATCCATTACTTGTCCATTGTCCAAGAATCATGCATGATAACGGAACAAATTAGGCTTTAAAGCCAAGCAGGATGTTTAATTGCCATAGAGCCTTTATTCAGTTGATGATATGAGAAAAATCATGAGCAATGACAGATGAAGCCGTGGTTCAAAGCGCAGCAATGATGAAGAGACATTAAATTGTATTGCTCTCCTCGGTAAGATGGCATGGAGCACAAAGCTCTCAAGATGGATTTCCGCACATAAAACCCAGAGAGCTAGACCGATTTGCCATGAGTGATTGTAACACTGTGTCAACAGACTGAGTGGGCCCTTTATAAAGAAGCAAGCAAGCACGTTTGCTTAGGCAGTATCTTTCTCATGCTTAATGCCTTTTACAACTGTGCAGCTGTACATGGACTCACATGGGGAATGACGATCCTTTAGAATTTCCTTTCTACTGAATGTTAGTGAACAACTCTACATAAAAACTGTAGCTTCTGACCACGAGCCTGTATGGATGGTATAGGGTGTCAAAGTGGTTTTCAATTCAATAAGCTCGCTACTTTATGTGAAGTACAAAGAAATGAAGCAAATAGAATTTATGCCAGTATCTCAGCTGTATATCTTACTGCACATAATCCACTTCCTGGGATCGGATGCGGACCTCTGTGCACAGCGAGGTGAAATCAATAGGCAGCCGTCGTCTTTGCAGACAGCTAGAGATGAGACCTGGCAATGCTACAGGAGATCGGAGAGGCTTCTGGGAAGAGAGGTTGGGTTTGGGCAAGGACACCACATTCAATGATACATGACATGTTTGTCCGAGTGGAAACTATCCCTGCCTATGTGTACTTTGCAGCTACGTGGCGAGCCCTCTCCCTTTCTCTCGCTCTCTCTTTTTCTCTCGCTCTCTCTTTTTCTTTCCCTTGCTCCCTCTCTCCTCTGTCTCGTCTATCTCTGTCTCACTCTCTCTCACACACACACACACACACACAGCGCCTGAGGGAAGATAACACATCGGCGCTAGTGCACTGCACTAATGACCCTCTCCACTGCCTGGAGACCTGTCAGTCACACTTTCCATGTCACTGCCAATCAACCGAGACCCCGCCGGTATACATACCCATCACTCCTCTTCATTCTCTGGAAGGTGTACATGTCAATAACTCTCTGGAAAAACAGCCTGTCATACTTTGTCAATCAGAATTCAATTTGAAATGTTAATTACTTTGACACCGCAGCGGTAATGAAGGTTAGATGCTGATATGAACAGCTCGCCTCCACCAAGGCTCAGACTCTATGGGTAGCGGTAACTAACATTCTTCCCTCGCCATATTTGGCCTTTTGTGTCTGATTATGAGTTATGGAGAGGGCGTTGATCTCAAATCTGTGAAGGACAGCTTCCACCCAGACAGCAGCGGATCCCCAGATCTGATCTCATTTGCAGCGGTGTGCTACCCAGCAGTCGACCGGCTGTGTGATGCAGCTCTTGTTCTGCTCTCACTCAGACAGCAACATGTGTACAGCGCACGAGAGAGAAAGAAACACTTTGTAAAACATGCAGCAACAACAAACATACCTGTAGAAATCTGGGAACAAATGTTACTGTACATGCAAACCTCTGCAAACCGCCTTCGTTCAAAACAACAAGTCCAACCATGACACACATACAAAATCCTGCCCTTTCAACCATGGAGCACACATGTCAGAGCCACAGTAACATTATAACTCTCAGAGGAGCCATCATCAGTAATAACCCATCAGGCCTGGAGGCCTCTCCAGTTTCTGACAGAGTTCAATGGAGCAGAAAATAGGAAAAACAAACCAACTGAGTGAGTGTTTCTAAACCCTTATCTAGGACGCTCCCTGTCACCTGTCTTCCTCACAGCACTCCTTCCCCTTTCTCCTCGTGTCAATTTACACCTTCAGTGACCTCTCTTGCATTCTGTTTTATTTCTATCATCCTTATCTGCAGCCTACCTGCCACAGAGAGAATACAGCTTCTTGTCCGTTCATTCGTATGCTGCTTGTGTCATTTTGTCCACTAATTGAGAAAGGCCAGTGTGGCCTCAGGCAGCTTGTGATTTGCCGAAACATCTTCCCAGCCTGGGAGAGGACTTTCTCCTCCAACCAAACCCACACCAGTAGACAGAGAGGGAGAGAGGATGATTTGTTTGTGTGTGTGGTGTTGGGGGTGATTGGCGGGATAAAGATTACCAGAAAGAGAAAGGCAGAAATGGATTGAAAGGTGAAAAAAGAGGGAGAGGAGGAACAGAGTTACACCAGGTGCTCAGCGATGGCCTCTGCATTACTGGTAAGTGGTCTAACCTTGAAAGCTTTATTTTCCATGCGGCTGGACAAAGCTCAGTGCGAGACAAATACAAAAAGTCAAGCTCAAGACTTTTCTCTTCTGCCTTTTAAGCAGATTAAACTAAACTATGGGGGAAAGGAAAATGGTATTGTGATCCTTGTTGCATAATACAGAATTTATGTTAATCCATTGCATTTATAATTTTCATGACCACTTTGAAGAACTTTGTTACAGCCACTTAACTTGTGATACAAAAGTTACTCGTATTCAAAATAAGGTATTACATTATAATTGCATTACAATTGCATCACCAAAGATAAAAAGGCCTCAGAAGATTTCTTGTGCCGCTCTGTCATTCTCATGCAAATGTGGTGTCTAAAACCAACAGAGTATGACAAAGAAGAAAAATAGTCCACACTCAACATTTACAATGTTCAGCTTTAAATTCTTTTAGTGCAGAATATAAAAGACATGCACAGTGCAGAGGATTCAGCCTCCTCAGTGTGGAGTGTGTCATGTTTAAATAAATTCAATGCACTACAAACAAAATGCTCTTTGTATTTTAAGTAGAAGCCACTGCATTTTGTTGAATAGCGGCACTCTTGACGGTCTGTTTAACTAAAGCATGAAACTGATGACAGCAAACCAAACTAAAATGCAAAGGAAAATGATATAGTAAAGGCAATGACTGAAATAACTGCTTAGATTAAGACCTATAATGTCACATCTAGACATCTGAGTACTTCAACTTGACACATCTGAGACATATTGGTTTAATTATGCAGGTCTTTCTCTTTTTTTGTCCTTATATTTCTACTACTATACTTCTACTTTCTGAAGTGCACTTAGGTCTTCGACAAAAAGTGAAACCAACTTCTGTCCGAAGGCTTATCTAATTCCCCTCCTCCTCCTCGTCCCCTTCTTTTCCTCCATTAGCCCATCTGCAGTTTTCCCAATGCATCTTCTGATAATCAACTTGTGTGATTATTAATCGTGTTAATTACTCACATAATGAGAGCCTCTGTGTGCTAGGTGACAGAGAGAGAGTTGCTAAAGAGAGGGGCATTCTAACTGATGAGAGCAGGGACCATTCCTCCCTCACCAATCAATGTAATCAGCCAATCCCATGTCCTTCCTGTGAAATGCAACCACAGTGACGTCTCTATCTGCAGCCCTGCTCTCTGAGAGGAGGAGTAGCACGAGGGTCCATTTTTCTAAAGCCGGTCATCCAGTAGTCTGGTCCAGCCACAGTCTGCTGTCTACCTCACGGATCTGGCATCATTTAGGTTTACGATAGCAAGTGTAAGCCAAGCCAAGTGCAGAGAGGCTGGCTGTTGGATAAACACACATATGCAGAAGAAAAGACCAAGGCAACTCCTCTTTGAAGTAACCGAAGGCTAAATACTTTATTACATCACAAAAGCATTAAAAAACACCAACATGTTCCGGCCATAGGGAACTTCTTCAGGGTGTCAAAGCCACACAGCTGCCAATCAGTCATTTTAAATAGGCTAAGGTAGCAGTGGGTGTGTCCAAAATGAAGACTAATCAAACAGTTTACGTCAGTGATAGAGAATAAAAACATAGCAAATGAATGACGAAGCACAGTCACATTGTACACAATGAACAAGCACATATAAGAAATACCACATCCTGCATAATACAATTCCATACCCAGACTATAAACAGCAACCAGACCTTGCTATGTTTTTTTGCCCATAGACCAAAGAGCATCCTCTTATACTACAGAACCCACCAGCAGCGGCCCTATATCTGCTTTTTACTTCAGTTATTTTTACTCTGAATGGACATTTACCCAGAAAAAGGAACAGGTTTTGTATAAGAGCCTGAAAGTAATCAAAATGACTTAGGGATTCATACGCTTTTTAAAGGTAATGGTTGGCGAACAGATGCTTTAGCTCTTCAGTGAGAGAACACTAGGAACCTCTGAATGACAGCAACAGCAGTGATACAACTATGATTAATGAAGAAGGCTGGTGTACATCTTTGATCTTTCATGACACGGATGTATCTCTCCTGAAAACTTTACACGGCGAAACCCTTTGTTCCTCAACCAAACATCTAACGCTCGCTGTGGCGTTACTGTGTTCCTCTCTTTTTGAGCGCTTACAGAACAAGAGATGAGAGGGCTACAGATTGTGGCTGGATCTTATTAACCCAGTTTCAGGGTCTGCTCTCTGTTTGTGCTGCCGCCTCGCAGAAAGATGCCGGGGTTATAAACAGCTTCCCTCCTCTTCCCTTCTTTCACCAGCAAGGCTGAATATTTCATAGGACTCATTTCTGTTTTACTGCTGCTTGCCTGCTACATTTTAGCAGACGCAGGACTAATGGAGAGAAGGGAATCCTCTGTGTCTGTGAGTGTGTGTGTGTGTGTGTGTGTGTGTGTGTGTGTGTGCTGAATAATTTTATCATTATTCAGAGTGTGAAGACTGAACAGCATTTGGAATTTCAAGCAGAGTGGATAATGGATGATGATTTCTTTTAGATGAGCTCTATGGCATTTCTGTTTTATGGGGTTGTATACATTGGAGTATACATCAGGCACAGCAAAGGGAGAGATAATCAATAAAATCCGCTATGTGTTGAGTATATGATTGGTACCTTGGCTGGCTGAGCAACCAGGACAGATCAATGAACAGAGTCCTCACTGTTGGTTCAGACCAGTGGTCCAGAATACTGCTGGTTTGCTATTCTGCCAGGTAGTTAATTGCATTTACCCTGGTGGATTTGGTTCATTGGTTTAGACTGTTTCTGCGCTGCTGAAGTCCCAAAGCTGTGCAACTAGGTAGGGGGAAGCATGCGCTGAAAAATGACACTTTTTTTAATGAAATCAGAGCCGACAAAGCAGCAGTTTCGATTAGGTCTTCATCAGGGGAGTGCTGTGCTTACAGTATCATATAAATCCATTTAACAAAATAATTGTTATATGGGTTTATTCAATTATCTTTTGTTGGCTGGGCAATATGGTTGAAATCAATATCAAAATCAATGTTTTCTTTGATACCACTATATATCACAATATGGCTTACGTACACAAAATTATGTTAAATAAATTGATGTTAATTGCACTGAACTACATGGCAATGTTAAATGTGATGTCAAAACATTTTCAATTAATATTCTTTAAAATGTTTCACACATCATTCTTTCGTTTTAAATAAAATTTGCTTGCTACCATCAATTTAGACAGAATGGTGTATCACAATATCACCATGATATGATTCCACTAAAATGATATACACGATAAACAATAATATTGAATTATTGCCCTATTTTGTTGTGATGTTTCTTTATTATTGCAAAACACTGCAGTTATGATTCCAGGTTCTACTGATTCCTTGTATCCAGTGATGTCACAATGGCTGGCCTTGATGTATCCAAATATGAACTAAGCATCATCTTTGTTGATTATGAAAGACCTTTAAGCGTATGCATTCCTGTTAATGAATCTGATTAATGATACTAGTGATGCTCACTCCTCTTTACATGATCTGTGCTGACTTGACTTTTCCACTCAGCACCTCTGATGAAGACCCAGTCGGCTGCACCCACTCCTTCGGCTAATTTCTAGGGAGAAAGCCCATACAGTGCGGTGGGTGGGCAGCGGCGGTAAGGAGTGGCCGCAGTGGGATGTGCCCTTACATATTAGAGGTTCGGAGAGGGCGACACTGTGGCATCGCTCCCTGACCAGCCACCTATTATCCGGTTGAGTCATTCCTCTCTGCGCCGTCTCCAAATTACATTTCAGCTTTTGAGATTTCTTTTTTTGTTTTTTCCACATCTGCGGAGTCGGTGTGGGGATGGGGTTCCACTGATTGCCTGGCTGTGGCTGTGATTGAATGGGGACGCGACATATCTCTGAGCCCGCATGGGGCTACAGGCTGCATACCAAATGGGCACGCTGCATGCACTTGAGAGTTACGAGTGCGACGGATGAAAGCGGATAAGAGAAGCATCAGTGAGTGGGAGGGAGGGAAACCCACCCGGCACAAAACAGCATTGTAAGGCACAGACACAATTCAATGCGGTGGCCCAGCAGATGTATAGAATAAATTCTGTTTCATAAACTAACATTAGGGATGACTCACACACAGTTTTCCCCTTCTCAAGGCAGACCAAGTCTCTCCCTCCATAACTCCTGTCCCCTCATAGTCCAGCAGTCATTGTTTGTGGGGATACAAGGGAATGTCCAGAGTAAATAGGATTTGTGTGGCAGTCTGAGAGTGGCAACATAACCTCATTACATCAGTCTGGCAGCATTGGCAGCAGCCTGAGTTAACAGAAGTGCCTGCCACATAATGCATGCACGTGTGAATGCACACGCACACACATGCACACACACACCCACACGCACGCACACACACCCTACTCCCTCTGGCCAGATCCTAGAGAGGCTGACCTCTAATGCTGTGTGACTGCGTTCCCCCGGGCTTCTTCCTGCTGTGGTAGATGTGCGCTCTGCTCTCTGCCTGCCTGCCTGCCTGCAGAGAAATCAGGGAATCCCTATTATCCCCGGCTCCTCTCCTCCTTTATTCACCCATTTATTCTCCTCTAGCCTTGTGCGTGTGCTGTATAAAAGCTCAGTTATTGTTAGGGGGGCATTCTTCATGTGACAATGATAAAACATCCTCAGTTGTCCTCAACAGATGCAGTATCTCTTGCTTATAAGGACTAAATGAGGCAATTTAGGGAAGACTTACCATGACAGATTATATTATGGCAAGATAATTTAGATAGAAAATGCTCATTATTTAAGAAATAGATGCCATGTAACAAGATAAATTGAAAGACAGTTTGTCAGGGATGTCCCTTAAATCAGTATTTCTCTTTTTTTCAGTCTCAGGTAGGCTACTGGCAAATATTTGTCATCTGGTCTTTGACATTGGCAGCAAGGTTAAATGCACACCTGCAGGGGACGGCTAACTTTAAAACGACATCCACTTACAGGCCTCTGCTATAACACTAATGATAATATATTAGCTCACAGTTGTTATTCATAACCTTAAGGACTACAGCTTCATTTTAATTTGCGGCTGTTCTCAGTCTTAAACCCATGCATCTTATGCTTGCCAGCAAGGCTCAGGATTAACAGCTGGTACAAAACGCTGGCTACATTTTGTCTGTGGCTAGTTTGTTAATATTACTGGCCGCTTTGGCAAGCAGCCAGCCTGTCCTTCAAGTCTAATAGCCACTTGGTAAGGTTGAGTCAGCCTTTTCTATTTTCAGACTACTATGGCTGCTAAGAAATGAAAGTGGCTGTTGAAAATCTGAATCCTCTTTCCACTGTAGCAGACAGACACGAGCTCAAGCTTCGTGACACTGGAATAACACGGCTGCTCTACCGACCGGCGGAAAAATATGATGCTGAATTAGTCCCAGTGTTTTGACCAGAGGAGTAAACTCACTCACATCAAAACTAAAGCATCACCTGGGCTCACGCATCTGTCAATATTACACATGTTATTCATGCATCCTACATGCATCATGCAGTCCAAGGTGCCAGACTCACGGTGATAAACCTTCCTAACGTGAATCTGGTTTCTGATTAGAGCCATGGCTTCAAATCCCCATTTCTGAGAATGCTTTACCCAATCTTCCCACAGACATCAGTGAGGTTTCATCTTATTTTATCCCAGGGTTGGAGCCACCACCTTCCACCTTGGATCAATCTCTTCCCATAAGCGCTGTCACTGCCAGCACCAAAGACAGGCACACAAGCGACTGAGCCGAGGTGAAACTAGCTTTGAACTGGAAGAAGGATAGTATTTTGTTATATCAGAGGAGTGACTGTATCCAGCCTATTCAGTTCTGTTAGACCTAAGCTAGATAACCGATCCTGCATCCATTTAGCAGCATCCCAGGAGCGGAGCTGCTCCCCTGGGCCTGAGATACAGACACACTGATAATAAGACGACTGGCTGTCTGTCACCTTTTCCCCTTGGCCAGACACACACAAGTTAATACAGTCCAGAGCTGGTTGAGTAGACCTTTTAAAAAATAACAACTGTAATCCTTTTTATACAGTATAGAGGGATGTTATAGGGATACAGTGACACCATATGAGAATAAAAATGCCACAGGGTATGATAAGGTCACCAAGAATTCACAGGCATAAATATTATAGTGGTTTTTCATTTGCTTTTTGTAAATGCCTCGAGAGGAAATGCCACATTCAAACCCCAGATGAATATTTGATCTGAATGACGGCAATTTGCCTATGATAATGTAACTGAAGCAGTGAGTAGCCTACTTTCTCCAAGTGCTGCACTCGATATTACAGACTAATATTATAGCCTTGGTGAGGAGGCTATGAAAAGGTTCACATATCTCCCTCCGGCTGGGTTGTTGTAATAAGTTAATTGATGCAACATATTCCCAGCAAGTTTCAGCAGACGCAGCCTGGTTGAAGAGTTGACAGCAGGTTAGTCTACTGTCAAACCGGCGGAGGCAACACCAGCGAAAAAACAAAAAAGGAGCTTTTTGCTGCATTGCACCTGCCCAAACGCACCTAACTTTGGATGGGAAGTGGGCAGTCTGGTCCCACGGCTGTGATTAATTCTCTGAGGTCATGGTCGTGATGGTGGAAAACCAGCAAAAAAAAAAAAAAAGAGATAAAACATCCTTAACGGAAAACAGTCTTTAAATGGATCGCTTGGGTTGTTGGTGATCAGCGCTGTCGCCTGTCACCACAGTCAAACACGTTTCACACACTGATTGTGCCATATGCTGCTAAAAAAGACTGAGTTTTCGTGCAAAAGTAAGGCTACTGGACATGCGGAACAGCGGTCTTACCTGGTGGCTTTATCTGGCGGCGAGGTGCCAGAGGAAAACAGATTATAGGGAGTCGGGGGCTCATATCAGGGAGTTGCGGATATCGGTGCGCCTCGGCACCGTCTGAACGCAGAAATTCAGGCAGGGTGTTCCCGAGTGGAGGGGGCGTGGTGTGTGTGTGTGTGTGTGTGTGTGTGTGTGTGTGTGCGTGTGTGTGTGTGTGTGTGTGTGTGAGTGTGTGTGTGTGTGTGTGTGTGTGTGTGTGTGAGAGAGAGAGAGAGAGAGAGAGGGAGAGAGTGCCCATGAGTAGCCTATGTCCGCTCACGCAATTCTTACAAATAGGCTTATTTCTGACAATGCGACAATTGTTGTTTGTGCAGCACGCAGTGAGGCTCTGTCTGCCACAATAAACTAATTAACCACATTAAAGGAGAACTCCGCCCAAAACAGCAAATATGGCATAGCATGTGCACATCACCTTACATAGCCTACTGTATTAATGGCAATGGTGCAGTGCTGGGCTCGTTGAGGAGGTGAGTATATTGTAACTCCCCCCATAATAGGCTACCGTCATGTGTATTAGACCATGTTCATTCAGCACCTCAGCCCACAGACATCACATCATTCATTTCTCCCAGACGTTTCATATGTCCATGCAGGATTTCCAGCTGAGAGCCACTGGATGGTCTATATATATTTAATGGCTGTGTAGTGACCTGAAGAAGAGTTCATTTTACTGTGTAGAGTGAGAGTGGCAGTTTAGGCTATTGGATACCATCTCACTAACACTGTAAAACTCTGAATTTACAGATGGTTAAATTTGTTGGCAGACTACTTGGTGCCAATTCAAATGCATGTAAAGTTTTTATGCTTTGTATGGTTGGTTACAGCCACATGCAGGCTATTAAAACAGCAGTAGGCTATACATCACTCACAAACATACCAATACAAAATAATAAAGATTATTCAGATGTGTTAGGAGTGAAACGCCCTTTGATCAGCCTTTGGGTTTGGAGAACATGTAGTATCTACATTGTGCCACTGGATGGCGATATATAATATAATCATCACGTTTAGGATGTGGAGATTTATCTTTTCTGCACTCGTTGACTTTGCATAGGAACAGCTGAGCAGGAACAATAAAGCATCCCGGCAGCGGCATTATTAAAGCTATTTGGGACAGACGGGCGATATTTGTGTCAGTGACAATGGAGGAGTATAATTCCGGAGAGGAGGTAGCGCTAAATACAGTAACATTTAATGTAGTTGAACCTAACGTTGCTATCTACAGAACCGCCAACGCTAGAAAGAAAAAATCAAGCCAGTGGCTTGGTTAGCTAACGATACTGTAGCTAGCTAGTTAGCTAACGTTAAAGCGCAGCTAACGGCGTTATATACCAGGGTGTGGTCAAAATGATCAGCTGGGCTGACTGTCAAATAATTCATTAAGTACACAGTTGTAGATGTTGTATGTCTCAGTTTAAGCCTGTCCTGGAAAGTTGTTATAATGTTATGAGTTACGGCATGTATCGACTCGGGCTACAGAACATAACCAGACTGAGGACCATGATGACTTAGATGAAATCACGATTTATCACAGTAACTGTCAGTTACAGTCCTCAGAAAGCACAAAACGGTATTTATAAGTCAGAAAGTCCCGGCTGAGTCACGTCGGAAGCTGTTTTAAAATGCGTGATAAACACACCTGTGACCGCATAACTGTCCATTTAAATATTGATGTGCTTACCGGTACTCATGTGTCGCTTAGCAACCACTGTAACTGCTGTCCAAACTATATTCCTTGGAGTAAGACTATTAGCATTAAATTAGTATCATTGAATTATGAATTATGAATCAAAATGAAATATTTATTACATATTTCTGTTCTTTCTATTGCATTTTGTTACCTTTTATAAAATGTTTATAAAGGCATTTCATTAGTTATTTGAATAATTCACAATGGCTTAATGTACAACGTGTTCCTTTGCTGGAAAATTGTATAATGCTTCCAAACAAAATAAACTTTCCTCATTTGTATCCTAAATGTCTGTAGCCTATATTTGGGTACGGGAACTTATTGACATTCATAATATGTGAATAGTTCCTTCCTATGCAGCAGCTGTCATACCTAAATATGATCCATAGATGTGGATCAAAGCCACCCCAAGTGACACCCATGAGTATTTCAGCCTTCCCATGCAGTATAGAGCCACTGCCTGACTGTAAAATATTTCAGTCTGTAGAGCAGTGCCTCTATGCATTAGTAATAGGAAAAGAAAACATCTCCATGGTTACACTGTCCTGATGCCACTAATTAATCACATTTCTGTTATGTTGCAGGTGGTCTTCAATGCGGATGAGGCCAGTATCTCTGTTAAAGAGGTAGCTGTTTAACACTGGATTCATTACCCTTTGTATTGTAAAGCCACTCTGATATGGTTTGATGTGATGCCAGTGTACATGACCTTTTCTCGATGCTTTTGTCTCAGTGTATTGAAGGTGTCATTGGCGGAACAGATTATAACCAGAATAAAGTGAACCAGTGGACTGCCAGCATAGTGGAGCACTCTCTTACACACCTGGTCAAACAAGGGAGGCCATTCAAATACATAGGTGAAGTAGCTGTTATATAGTTCCATGGGGAGGGTGTGATCCCAGGGGTTAATGCTGAAATGTAGATGTTGTATGTAAGAGGTGAACATGGGATGTGACTAACATGGTTCTCTGGTGTTTTGCAGTAAACTGTGCCATCATGCAGAAGAGTGGTGCTGGTCTCCACACAGCCAATTCCTGCTACTGGGACACTGCCACTGATGGTGAGAGGCAACTTGTACTAGTAACTAGGCTTAACCCAAATATGTCTACAGTGGGAATATATGTCAATGTGAAGTGAGGTTTTCTGAATTAGATGTATTTTAATGAGATTAATATACCGTGGTCATACAAGTAAGGATTTGTGTTTACAGATTAATATAAAATATTTGACCTACAATCTTTGCATCCAAGAAAAGCATTTTGATTATATGAATATCATATGAATCTTACCTTTTCCTGTCATTAATGGCTGGCAAATCAATAATTGTGAATCCCTACTAAATGATGATTGGAAAAGTTGGAATGCTGTGATCAGTCACTAATCACTAACACACTAATCATTAGCATATAGTCACTTTAAACTATTAGATGAATAGACTGCCAGTTTAGGCCACTGGGCCTACCCTGGTACATCAATTCAGTTTTATAAAATAGAAAAAGTAAGCCATTACATCATCATTTTAGCCAGTGAGGACTCGGAGTAGATTGCACCTATTTGTAAATGGAAAATCAAACTTACTACCATCTATAAGCAGGAGCTTACTTACTCCCACATCAGTTCAAATAATTATTTTATTATTTCTCTGTTTCAGCTATTCAACAACTTGCCTATAAACACGCTCTATAATAAACTCACTAGAACCTTTTTCCAGAAAAAATTAGAAACTTTCTGTCAACTATATTAACAAAATGGGCTAATATCAGTATCTGCTGATTTTTGTATTTAAGGATCAGTGATCGTTTTCAGCTCAAAATATCCCATTCCCAAGCATCCCTAAATAAAATATCTGCACAGGCAGCTGGGGGAACAATCGCTTACAAACTGCAAGTTGTACAATGATGTAACTGGTGTCATTAGTTGTAAGATTTACAAAATATGCTTAAATAGATCTGCGGCTCTTACCATGATTTTTTTTAAAATTCTTGTTCTCCAGCAAAGTATAATTACAAATGTAAATCTGCTAGAGATGGAACTATGTGTCCACATATATTAACAAGCCCTAATACCTGTTTTCTTGTAGTAATTGTCTATTTTTTTGTGTTTGAATAAAATTAATATTTTCCTTTTCCTGTAATTGCTCCTCCTGTGATTGTGTTCCAGGAAGCTGCACAGTCAGGTGGGAGAACCGCACCATGTACTGCGTGGTCAGTGTCTTCGCTGTTGCCGTGACACTGTAACAATGCAGAGTTACACCCTGCATCCTCCTGTACAGAGCTGCACGCACGACGACCAACAAGCCTTGAAGATCCTATGTTGATCCTATGTTGAACCTATGATAGAAATTAATGTACAAGTCGCTTATCTCTCCCCGCAGGCAGGAACAAGATAACCTCGGGATAAGAGCGATGGTTTTTATGAGAGGGAAGCCTGTGTATGTTCTCCTGGACTGAGAAAATGTACAGAGTCAAAACAGACTGTTGCTCTGTAGGGTCCAAGGCAGTGGCAGAACCCAAGCCAGATGCAGTACTTTGATCAACAATTACACTTTAAACATCTTTATGTTTTTAGAAAGGGCATTTTCTCTTGATCAACAGATGCCTAGTCTTGAACACTAAACATTAAATGTTGTGGCTCATCAACTGTCAGTTGTTGTGCCAAGATGCGATCATCTTTCCATATTATAGAACTTCATTAGTTCATGTTCAGTACATTCCCAAATAAGACATACTAGGTAGGTTCTTCTCAACTGAACTATTATTTAAGAATACTGTATAGAAAAGCTGTAAACTATTTATTTGAAGAAAGCTCTTAAAAGCTAGTGTTTGTCATGTTTTATTAGGTATAGTCAACTTGCTCCTTGTATAAACGGTTTCTACTAGACCACATTGGCATTTTAATGTTTTATATTGACCTGTAACTGTAAAGGTTTATGGAGGTTTGTGTTTATGGATGTGTTGATGTGAAGTTCCAGGCCTGGGTCCAACACGGGGCTGTTTAATGTCCAGCCCACAGGACCAGAAGTTTTCTTTTCTGAGCTTCACAAGAAGCTCAGCTTTCGCCTACAGAACGCCTGGAATTCTGCTGTAAACAAACAGTATGTTTAGTTCATGGAAGCTGTTTAATGAATTCATTGTTTTAACGTATATTGCAGTCATTAAATGTATTTAACAAGCTACCAAAACTGTCTCTTTAACTCTCATGAGATCATAGTAATTGCAGAAATGCAGTAAGTCATGAAACAAGTGTTTGCTGTGAATAGTTTATTCAACTTAGATTGAGGCAAATGTCTAAAAGGATGTTTGATAGATAGGCCTGTTTCAGACAGGGTTCAAGTCCAGCTGAATCAGAGGGCCCGGCTGTTTGTGATGCTCCACCTAACGATGCTGGTACATAGTTTAATGCCATTACTACTGAACACTGCTTGTGCACTGTTAGCCCACTAGAGGTCAGCATAACAGTATGGAATGTCTGTGACTGTGCTCAAAGTAAAACAACTCAAGACAATTTTCACATATAAATATAAATTTACTTTTCCATCTTAAATTTTCCATCTTTAAAATACCTCTTTTAATCTTACTTTGTATGAGAATGTTCTCAATGTGTACATAGTAGTTTTTTTTAAATATTTTGTTTGGCTTCAAAGGTTGTTTGCCTTATTTGTACAAACATAGGAGCATTCATGTGATACCCGAGGTTGTCATCCCTCTGCAGTTACAATGCAAAAAAGTTAGTGCAAAAAGGAAACAAAAATTGACACTCACACATACACAATTATACATTACAGGTTGAAGCTTAGCAAAGACACTTTTCACCATTCCAAATATTGAAACTTTTTCAATTAGATATTATCTAATTTTTGTGTGCACTCAGTGTAAATATTCTAACTAACGAAACACACTGGTATTGGTGTGAAAAGACAGACTCAGCTGACAGACATAACAGCATGAATTAGCAAAACCCAAATACGTCCAAACAAAGCATTTCACATCAATAACAGCTGTTGTTGCTCAAGGGTTGAACCAAAGCCACTTAAATCCTTTGTAAACATGCAAAAACATGACGCAGAGAGATGCCCATGCCTTTACAGTAATGCGTTAGATGAGAGAATAGGCTCTTTACATACAGTGGTGTGTGGAGATTCACAACTCGTCTGTCATCTAAGCACAAACACATCACAGAAGCAGCGCATATTAATGAAAAAGCTCTTATCAAGGAGTAAAAAAGCAGAGTTGCTTGCAGCCATAAAACTAGGGGGTTAAGAAAAAACCCTGTACAAAATAGACTCAACCCCAGCAGATCATTAATAGTAATACAGCGCCCTCATTTGAGGCTCCACACATGCACACCTCCATGCCAAAGTGAAGTACTAAATACAATCAATCCAAATACATGGCTCCTTGTGATCAGTAATGCAGCATATATTATAAGTAAATACTGTTGTGTGAACTGAACATTTTCTAAACCTAGCGAAAGTTATGGTATTGGACAAGGGCTTTCTATTAAAGGCTGCAGTTTCACAAGTTGGGTTGATGTCTACGCTCTGATGAGACGGGTGAGCACCACGTCTCCAGTATTTCTGATTGTACATGCCTGCTGAAGTCAAGTTAACACCAGTGGACACAGGTTGTGTGTTTGCAGCCACTATCCCATTTCAAGTTAAGGACACATTTGCATCATTTCTTTGAGGATAGTTATGGACTATGGTCAAGAACAGATTCAAGATGGATATTATGAGATTAAGATCATGGGGTTCAAAGTGTAAACTTAACTGATAGCACAGAAGGATCCATGTGGCACTTAAAGGGTTACAGAGGGTAAGATAACTGTCAGAGATGCTCTGTGCAATTGGGTTCCTCTGAATGGCACATCAAACAATTGTGATGCTTTAAGCATTGCAGGATACAGTGTGGCTAATGCCACCATTCATTTCACCAGCTATATTATGACCCATCTCATTGGGAATGTCATAGGCTGTGTCATTGAGCATGTCGTAAGTTGTGTCATTGGGTATGTCATAGGTGGTGTCGTCGGGTGTGTCATAGGCTCCTTCATTCGCTGGCTCTGTGTGTGGGGTGGGGCTAGGTGGCTCCAGGACAGCCTTTCCTATTGGCCTGTTCTCTGGTGAAGTGCTGCAGAGCAGACAGAGAAGGGAGGAACAGTTCCAAAGCCCCTGGGTCATGTTGGAGGAGAAGAGCTTCCGACATGGATGACAAAACTGATAGAACACCAGCATGAAGAAGATGCCGATAGCGTAGGCCACCAGCAGCTGCAGCACCAGCAGTGGGGCACAGATGAACTTGTAGAAGTCTGTCTTATAGACGTACCAGAGCAGCAGCAGCGAGGCGTTCTCCACAAAGCGCAGCATGTAGTACACAGCCATGCGATACCAGTTCTGGGACTTATTGATGAGATCTGGGTCGTTGAGCTTTAGCTGCACGGCTGACCAGCAGAACATGTTGATGCCGGCGTAGAGGAAGGTCAGCAGGCAGAGCACGATGGTGGTTCCTACCCTAGTCAGTGTCTTTTCAATATTCTCAGGGAACGGCGAGTGGCTCTTCCAGAACAGGACCCAGGGGTAGAGGAAGAAGACAAGGAAGTTGAGCAGAACCACAGGCAGGACCCAGAGCTGCAGCACAGAGCTGAACAGAACCAGGACCACGACACGCGTGGCGATCTCAAAGCTCCGCCACAGGAAAATGCAGACGTACGCCATGGGCCGGACGTCTACTTCATAGTCATCATATTTGATCTTGATGGCCAGGATGTTGCAGCGCAGGGCCCCGTACACGATGGATAGAAGGGAGATCACCATTAGTGTGCCTGACATGGAGAGGGATAGAGAGATATGAGGACACCATCACATAGAGGCTGTGCTCACATTGAGGTTGTTAAGTTGGGAAGCGTGAAATAGAGGTGTCAGACTGCTAGCAGAGCAAATAAGGGCACAGATTTATAACTTATTATTTGTAGTTAAGACCAGATGTCCCAGTTTGACTTTTTGTGAACCTTTACAAAATCTCTGAATCCCTCAGGAGTGGAAGTACTGGCTCCAACCTGCACACACACACATACACACACACACACACACACACATATAGCCTGACCCCAGACCTCCATCAACTGGCAGACAGAATCACCGTTTTCCATCCTCGATATCAGAGAGGCAGTTACATAATACCACTTTGACTCATGAAAACACCATCCTCTTATTTCCAATATGGCACTTAGCTAATCAGCCCACACGCCACTGTGAGGCTGCGTTTGATGACGGGGGGACAGAGAGACTGAGAGAACTGTGATGGCTGCATCCCTGTGGAGGGAACCAGCTGATATAACTGTATCTGCAGCGCTCCGAGGATGAATGTACCGAGAGTGAGACACGTGACTGTAAGCAGGAAGGAGTCTGGAGGAGGCAGAGACAATCACAGAGAGACAGACGGCCAAACATGCACACACACACACACACACACGCATCCCCCCTCACCTCTCCCGATGGACACCCCTTGTTGCAGGACACAGATGTAGAGCTGCAGGGTGAGCTGGGGGGCAGAACCCAGGAAGGCCTGAATGACAGAGGTGCGGGCGAAGGCTGCTCGGTGTGTGAACAGCTTCCCCTCCGCCTGCCCCACCTGCCGTTCCACCTCCTCAGACTGACCCCCGCGAGGCATCTGCTTCTTCCTGGTGATGCTGACATAGGGCTCCTCCACACGGCCCACGCTGCCGTAGATGCAGAACGCTTCCAGACACCTGCAGCCACAGGAGGGGAACGGCAGTCATCAGCACACACACACAGGAGCATATCGTCGCTGTCAGGTGAAAACCCTGTATCTCCAAAATGTCAACTTTTCAGGACTGAAGCCTTGTTTTAGCTTGATCACAATGAATTTTTGACTTTATCCTGTGGATTTGTTTTTTTTTCTCAACCCTCTGAGGAGCATATAATCCTTCAACTGAAGTGAAACATGAAAATCACCAAAAATTGGAGTGACATCGTTTTCACAGGACAACAGTGATATTCTCACATTTTGTTGTTTCTGGGGATGTGAGAGGCGCTGAACGCAACATGCCCACCTGCACGCACATACCAACATCAACACCCACACCCACACACACATTACAAACAGCTACCACACAGCATACATCTAGAAATAGCTGAAAATGAAATTCAGCCATCATAAACGGCTGTATAAGCCCAACAGATGAGAACCAGACCAGAGATGCTTCTCCCAACAGCATCATCAATATCAACTGTTGGCAACTAATAGAGAAAACCTCATATAATAGCATCCAAACAACAACATTCTGACATGCACACCTGAGTTCAGCTCTCTGCTTATTATGAACCTGGATGTCTAAAGTCCTCTCAGTAACAATGAGTGCAGCCCGGTCATCTGCCAATGTGACACTAAAGAGACTAGAGTGCTGAATATGGGCAAAGTGCCAAGGGCCGAGGCAATGCTGTCAGGGTGAAGCAGGGCTGATCCACAGTGCCAATAAAAAACAAGCAAGGCAGGGGGATTTAAGCCACAAGGGTGGTAAGGGACAGACTGTTTATCAGCCTAAACTACACTGGAGCAGCAGGCGGAGCAGCTGCATCGCTGGTTTGGTCAAACAACTGTGCTGGTTTAACTGATGCTCTCCAAACAGAGGATACATAAACAGCACCTGTGTCTAGGAACAACTTTTGAAATGTTAAGGGAAATGCCAAAATTCCATTCAAGGATGAAGAGATAAAGATCAGTCCCACGCTTTCTCTCAGCCAGTTGGTTCACTGCTTTAAGTGCATATGTGTGTGTGTGTGTGTGTGTGTGTGTGTGTGTAGGTGAAGGAACAATTGAAGACTGCAGACAGTAGACAAAAGATGTGTGTAGTGTAGCGTAGGAAGGAGTGATCACACATGCCCACTCATGACCTAATTAAGGGGAACTGGAGTAGGGTTGATAAATTGGGATAATGCTGGAATGAAAAATTAAACAAGTAAACCAATCTGCCCTATCAGCACAACAACCTGCAGTATGTCGCTGTGATAAAACACAATGAGATGCGCTCAGAAGATATTAGAAGTGTTATTTTGGTGCGGATGAGACTTCTGCGTAGAGGAAGCGCCTCGGCGCTGGCAAGGGTAGAGACGGACATTCCCCTCTCTGCTTGTGTTGTGAGAGATAAGGAGCCGGCAGCGACACGTGCTATTCTTAGATCTGCTCTTCGCTGGGTGGAAAGAGGGGGAAGCTCGTACACTAATCATTAGATTGCACACTCAAGGGGAAACGGACCAGGCAGGGTCAGGTCCGCAGAGGCCCTTGCTGGGGAATCAACAGTGTGCTGTGAGAGATATGACATCACACATCCATCTGTTCAACCGGTCTACGAAACACACAGCCCCAGTGATGGCCAGCTCAAAGAAAAGAACATTAATGTCACTTCAATAAACTCACAAGGTCAAAATAAATATTACTGTCCTCAAATGAACCAATAGGGCCTGAATGATGCATATCTCACTTAATATCACTTACTGAGCTGTTTTCATATTTAGAAGCTGAATATTATGGGCATAATGATCTGTGGGTCCACATTTCAAGAGAGGAATGGATTTTGCAGCATTTTTGCATTTTAAAGGCTGTAATGGACTCACCACAGCTAGAGCTCCTGTTGTTTGTACATTCGGTAGCACTGTGGTTTCCATATTGTATAGCTGTGTGTGGTCTGTGAAGCTCTCTAGATGTGGGATTAGGCTCAGTCTCCTATAGAGTTGCAGGGGCAGATGGCCGGGCCGGTCCAGGGCTTATTCAGGGCAAGACCAGGCCTATTATGGGCCAGTTTACAGATCTGATGTGCACACATTAAAAGCTTCCTCAATCACATATATCAGCATATAACTATCATATGTCAGCTTCATCATACACTCCAGCTGGGCTTGATGTTTTTTTTTTTATGTCGTTTCAGATGAATGAAGATGAAGACATCATTGATCATCAACAGAGGAGGCCTGTGAGATCATGACTGAAGGTGATAACACTGCACCGTTAACTAAGCTGCAGCTTTTCTAGACCTCTGTGTTAAGATGATGTAAATACAAAGTATTCATAGTCCTAATGAGTCAATAGTGGTGAATGAACAGGCTGGCTGCTTGTTTGCTGCGATACATGGAATAGACTGTTATCAATAGTCAGTGGGAATATTGATCAGCGGTGCCTTTATTTCCGCACTAAATGGGGCAGACATACATTGCACCAGCGGGGATACATGTATGCAGCCAGGGACAAAAGGCCAGAGAAAAAAACACAAACAATAAAGACATGTGCGTAATGCGTTCATCAAACATTCTGTAAGCAGCTTATGGATAGACATGTTAGGACAGAGAAAAATCATTTATCCGGCACAACACCTGTGGGCAATAACAGATCCTTCCTTGCTTGACACCATCAGAAGCACAGTGGTCTGTCTGTAATCCAGTGCTGTTTTGAGTCGACCATTGGTAGAACAGAGATAAACAAGGGAGGACTCGACAACCCACTAACCTGACGATGGGTCCAAGCTGCAGGATATGCAGCAAAAGCACCAGCGGTCTGTCTCTGCTGAGATCCCGGTGGATGAATGTGAGGGTGAGCTGGACGAGCACGGACGGTACAAGCGTAAAGAGGAGCGTGAGCCCTTGCCAGATTTGGTCGCCCGCTGAGCGGTACGTGGAGCTGAGGTACAGAGCTGCCGTAGTCTCGGCCGTGAACAGAGACACCGACACAAATATGGAACTGGGGAGTCGCATCCTCACTCACTCCGCCATTGGGGAAAGCGGCGCGCTGCTTTCCTCAAGGTCCACAGATCCATACCATCGAGCACTGACCAGGAGATGAGACGGGTTTGTGTTGGACGCACGCCGCTGCAGCGAATCCACTATATGTGACAGGATGTTTTCCCAGCCGAGTGCTGTCCCGCAGAGAGTCTGCGGGTGGCGCAGTAGGCAGCGAAGGTGCCAGTGCGTCCCCTGCGCACATGTGAGATGCATGTCAGAGTGACAAGACTACGCCCTGCATACTGTGATGTAGCGGCGATGAAAGGCGATTACACTATTGACCTGCAGCCGAGGATCATCAAAAGCACCAACCACCAATATAGGCTACTGTATATACTGAACAATTGTATATTGTCAGAAATTCATTAATGTAATATTTTTTTAATATTTTTTTTATGTTTAATTCATGTTTTTATGTTTAGATCATTTTATACCACGTACTATGATGTAGTATACTATATATATTTATCTTATTAAGATTTATGTCAGTCTAAAAGGTAGGTAACTTCTATTGCCCCAATAAAAAGTTGGGTAAACTGAGTTTAAATGCGTTCACCCTCCATTACATCCCAGCTGCCTGCATATCCTTTTTTCTTCAGGAAAAAAACGAAAAGAAAAATCATCCACATCATTTTTTTCATCTCAACACTTTAATAATCATAATCATCCTGACGCTGTTGTGGATACCTCTGACTGCAAATGCAAAAAAACAGCACATATATAACATTTAGATATTTCAAAATGTTCCAGGACAGGCACAACTATCATTGGGAAACTACTTTGGTTTGGTATTTCACAGGCCTATTTTCACTTTCAACTTCAGCCACACGTCCCAAACCCTGCCCAAAGCGTTTTCAGTTTCCAGTGTTGTCTGTCATTTACTCTGAAAATATGAGAAAGATGCAATCATATGCAAATGTTATAAATTTGTTTTTTAAGGCCCCATTATGGAATTTATGTAAAGAAATTTGTCATCAACTATAATTTACATAACTGAATTTGAGCAAAATGTAGAGTATTGAATAGATGATCTATCTTTGGGAACAAACTCAATTGTTGACTTGACGATCTTTGCTCTTATAAATGCTCCCAGGCCCCATAACTGCTGGGTAGACCAACCAATCACCAGTCTACAGTCTAACACACTCAGTTTCTCTACAGGGTAAAAGTTCAAGAGGAACAAGTCACAAGAAACAGAACATTTCAAAGGTCCCTCTTTTGAAACATCAAATAGTAACATAGTAATAGTAAAATGTAACATTGCTATATGGTGTAACCTCAGTTGAAAGCTACAGTCGACTCCTTCTGTTGTGTATTTCCATCAGCATGTTAGTTGCACTCCTATGACTTTGCAACTTCAGTGCCAAAAACCTTGCAAGGTTGTCAATATCATAATCTGATGAGCAAATACTTCTAATCAAAGGATGTGAAAATGTCACATTAATTTGAGACTACATCTGAGAAAACTTGAACTCAAAAATTTTGGATTAGATCTAGACTGTAAGTGATGTTGAGCTGGTGAAGTGGTAGAAATTTTTTAAAGGCATTATATGGTAGTGACTCTTGTTTTTATCAGTTTGGTGTGAATTAGGTGTGTTTACTATTTATTTCAGATACATCTATGGTGCGCGTGCGTGTCTGTTTCTGACCTGAGAGCAGAATATGCTGCAATTCACCAAACCTGCAGTACCACTTTCAAAACTCCCAACAAAAGAGCTTCAGTGCAACTGACTACACTGTAAAGTGAAATGAGCAATGTTACGTAAAATAAATAAGGTAAAGCCTAGAATCTGAACATCTACTTCATAATAAACACAAAACAATAACATTTTTAGACCAAATGTAATTTTCTAAGCCCTAAACAAATACCATCCATCCCTCCTCTCCCTTTCTGATCACAGATTCAGTTTCTACCGATCCAATTCTTACTTGAGGGATAGGAGGGAAGGAGTGATGTCTGCTCAGGTCAGTGAATGCCATTCACACAAAGACACTAAAAAGAGGGAATTCTGATTGGTCCGGCTGCAGGAGGTCGACCAGGAAGCAGACTGTCCCCGACATGCCTTCATACAGACTGTAAACACTGGTCACTGAGGAGGAGCCTGCCTTGAATTCCTCAGTGAACAGGAACTCAGCAAACCTGCGGGGAGGAAAGAAGAGTGGAGAGACATAAAAGGACACTGAAAACTTAAGTGGGTAGAGTACAGCTAATTGAGGAAGGACATGTAACCAGAATACTAGCTCAGATCCCTTGCCTCTGAGCGCGGTAGATGTATTTGGAGTTTCCTGTGAGGCGGTAGAGCAGGAGGAAGACGTAAGCGCTGCCTGCAACTCCGTGACAAATCCCCGGTCCTTTCTTCAGCAGACCCTTCTGCCACACCAGCTCTCCACTGCGGATACACGTGTCCAAATACTGGGGCTTCTTATTGATGAGATAGGCTTTCGCAAAAAGATATGCCACACCTGCATGAGAAGAGGATAGCGTGAATTACACAGGGAGAGTTTATCATCTGAGGCATGCTCTAATCTTCTACACTACCTTGATTACAAATGGCAGGAGACACTGAAAAGCCATGTATGATTACGTGTGTGTGTGTGTTCTTGTGTACAAAATAAAGAGCGCATACCCGGGGCTCCGTGGCACCAGTGCACCAGTTCATTCTCTCTCTCGATCATGGCGCCCAGCTCCGCAGGCCAGTTGCAGTTCTGCTCCTGATTCATGAGGAAGTCGACGCTTTGCCACACCAGGTCTTTCTCCGTCCCGCTGAGCACGTCCTGGTAGCACAGCAGCATCTGCAGCACCGACGAGAGGCCATGGGCTGCACCTGGGAGGAAGGGGGCGAGGGGGGGACGCACACACATGCACCCACCCAACCAGGCATGCAGGGAAGCACCATGCCAAACACGCGCAGACAGACAGAACCCTAAGCATACGAGCACAAACATTCACAAAGCACTCCTGAAGGACTTTTTTTCTTTTGGCTTGTTAACTGTAACTTGAAACTTGAAACTGTAGCTCACGATACATACTTGACAGTTTTGTCCAACAGCGATTTTTTTGTTTTCCAGCACTGACCAAGTCATCTCCATTTAGAAATGTTATGGTAGGCCTACATAGAATAATCTTTTTCCCAGAATAGTTGAGCTCCTGTCAAGTACATAAAGCAGCTGCACAACCATTGTCCAACTAAAGCACACCTCAAGACCACTCTGTGGGGATACGAATTTGATCACAACTTACATACTAAACTACACTGTTGGGATTTTGAATAGCTGTATTAAAAGATTAAAAATAAAGATAAGTAACTATTATTAAGTATATAGGTAAGATAACCAATGAAATATGCTATCAGTTCAAAAGTAACTGAAAACTCCAAAAATCCAAAGCAACATGCCTTGGTCCAATAATTTCTAGTCTTCTGAGACTGGGTCAACTGACCTTTTGGTGCATTTAAGATAATCTTGTTGTTCATCTAATCCCTGAGAGTGATCGAGTCACACATGCTTCCATCAGAAAATGCAGGGTAAAATTCAGAAAGTAGAGCAGCCCTGTGTGGCTTTCCTAATGCTGGACACATGCAGGAAAACGTGGCTCTCTGGGACAGGAAAGCCAACGTCTATGTATCCCTTCAGATTTGAAGCTTATTTATCAAATGAGAAACCCCTTGGTGAAAGATTTTACAGTACAGGCAAATCTTAACACATGCAACACCCTTAACCGTGTGTGTTCACATAAACATCAATATATTTCTAGGTTCAAAATGTTTCAGAATTGCACTTATTTCACTCCAGCTTCCTCAGTGTCCTCATCTTCAAGGTATAGTTGCTGTATCCATGCAAATGTGGCCACAGGGCCTATATGCTTACTATGAACTTTGTGTTGGTGTGATAGTTACTGAGGATCTCCAACCCTGACGGATCTCTTCGTCTGATGCAATCAAGGAAAAGGAAAGTTAGCTTCACACACGTTAATACACCAATCCTACATCAATAACTGCCTGTAAAGTCTCTTTGCGTCCTCTGTGGGACAACAGATGTAAGAAGATCTAGGTAGGTCATCACAGACTGATAGAGGGTGATATATTCCTCCATCAGCAACCTAGAAAAGCGTAGACTTGCTCAAAGCCAATACTCTTACCAAGGTACTCTGTCCCATAGTATGAGTACATAAGGGGAAAAGGCTTTCTCTTTTTCCTGGCATACTGTTTTCCCGACTCGATGATGGCCTGGCAAATAGACTTGATTTGATCCTTGCTTAGAATCTGCAAAATAATAAGCACACAGTTATTTGCAAAGTGGATAATCTCTGGAGATAAGGCTGTAAGATATTTATAAGCCCCTGGGGAATGTGGGATACATCTCATAATGCAAAATCGGGGGAAGAGGGAAATGAGCAAGAACTTCTCTGTGGAAAACATAATGCGCAAATACTAAATGTTGCAGTATCGTCATGTGAAGGAGCTCACCTCTATGCCCAGCTTCTGTTTGAGGATCAGAGCAGCGCACAGGTACCCAGCCCGTCCAACAAACAGCTCATCCGAGCCGCACTCCAGAAAATTGATGGGCGCGCACACCTCCCACAGGTTACGAAATTTGGTCAGGGGCTTAACGAAATCAGCCAAGCCCAGGGATTTGTATATCATAGCGGCCACTGCGTAGATGCCCGCCCCGCCGAGAAGGAAGGCGGCACGCATGTTTTTGTCCTGCTCCGCATCCACATATCTCACCGACACGTCGATGATCTGCTTGGCCGTCTTGAGATAGGCGTCCCTCTGCTCGGAAAACAGCGCGCACTCGGTGACATGGAACAGCATGTAGGCCACCCCGGCCGGGCCATCGTACAGTCCGCCGTCGCAGTCGCCGGACTCGAGGGGAACCTTTTTGAGGATTTTATCAACGGTGGCGATGACGGCGGGCACGACAGCCTCGGCGCCTTGGCCTGGGAGGAGCGCACCTTTGTAGTCGGAAAAACGATTGGCAAAACGACGGGTGTTTTCCATCACCGACGAAAAGACGGACGAGCACAGCACCGCTATAGGCTCACGCTGATAACGCAAGATATGTGTTATTGCCTGCCTCAAGGTGTCTGAGGATGGAACAAAAAAAAAACTTTGATTGCTCATCCAATCCCGACAGCCCGCAGCTGATTGGGTGTCAGCCGGCAGCGGGTTGAGTGAATGCACCCAGAAATAAATAGTTTAGGCTGATGGAACTTGCAGCCAGTCCCCCCATTCTCTAATGATGTGTAATTAGTGGCCAGCGTTTTAGAGTTTAAAACTACCTGCAGAATATCAGTTAAATATCTGCAGACCATGAACTGGCTAAATGAAACAAACATGACTATACAACATGGGACATGAGTCACTGTGGTACCAGAAGCATTAATTCAGTGCTGTCCTGCCCATTTGGGTTTCTGTCCTGTGTAGACATAACTGGATACAGAGCATTATAGTGACAGTGTTTTCAGCTAATACTGGGGTTGATAGGCCACATACTATATAGCCTAATATTGTTATTAGTGAACACTTGAAGAAACCCTAGCAAATATTCAGCCGTTTTAGCACATATTTCTCATTCTTATATTCTGCATATGAATATAGTTTCATAATGGTCCCACTATTTCATTCAGTAGTTATACACACTGATATAAAATTGGGTTTATACATAGTTATATTCACGTAAACCACGAAACATTTTGAGTTTGAAGAAGGTATTGTGTTAAAATAAAAGTGTAGGACTCTCCCATATGTTTGAGCCCAAAATACGACTCATTGCATGTGTTGCATGCGACCGAACGACCGAAATTTAAATCTCTAAAACTCCGGATTTAAGTTGTTGTAGTCTAGTTGTTGTGTTCTAGTGTTTAAATTTTTTATTTTGGAGTGGAAAATGCAGAAATAGGACATGTAATGACCCGAAGAGCTAAGACGAGACAGGCTTACTACCGTTTTCTAGGCTACTTGTAAACAAATATAGGCTACCACTAACTCTATGACCCTTGGTGCTTATGAAACCCTTTCAAAACCCACTGGAAATTTGAAAAATGCATGGTGGTCAAGCTAAAAATAAGGCTGACCGAGGGTCACAAAATGCTAACAGTACAGAAATTAGCATTAGCCTTGGTTAGCCCGTTAGCATTTTGTGACCCTCGATCACAGTTACTTGCACAGTCTGACAGCAGAAACAGAAAGATATGTCAGTCACAACACCTGTATTGTGTTATATATTATGTTGAAACACAAAATTGCATCACAGACCGAGTTGTGGGCGACAGAAAGTTGGCTTTTTAACATTGGTGCCAACGGTGAGAACCGAGCTATACCCTGCGGAAGTACGGCAGCCATGTTTGTGAAAAGGGCCTATTCACACTTCTGATGTTTATCTCTTAAACCAAAGTGAAGAGAACTAGACAGCTTTGACATTGGTGATGGTGTATTTCCCACTGTGTTCCCAATCAGCATCATCTACAGACCCACAGATCATTATTGTGGCAGAGAAAGCCGACCAATTATAGATTATCAAGACACAAAGAAATAGGTTGAAAGAAAACAGTGTGTGTAAAAAGGTAAGTGTGTGCAACAGCTGCCCAAATGTGTGAATACAAACATGCACTGATGTAGATATGTATGGTGATAAGGTGACAGCAACATTTTGCATAAATACATGTAGAAGAAACGAAACCAAATCTGTGTGATGTTCGAGCCACAGAAACACATGGAAAATGTGCTGACCACCAAAGAGGTAAGAAGACCTGCGCAGATGTATGATCGAGTAGCTGGATAAGATACTGTATAGTAAAAAAGAAAAAAAAAAATTCTAATATTCAAACGGCTTCTCTCCCTCTTTAGGTGGAACTAGATGATTCTACCCAGCCAGCTGTAGTGGATGGAGCCGTGAACACAACTCCTCTTAATGGAGATTTGAGCGAAGAGGACACAACACCAAGCAGAAATGGACTCTGCTGTTGGTTCAGCTGCTCTGTTTCCTCTGACTCTCCCTACTGAAGCTCCTCTGGTTCCTCTGACCCTCCCTACTGAAGCTCCTCTGGTTCCTCTGACCCTCCCTACTGAAGCTCCTGTGGTTCCTCTGACCCTCCCTACTGAAGCTCCTGTGGTTCCTCTGACCCTCCCTACTGATGCTCCTCTGGTTCCTCTGACCCTCCCTACTGAAGCTCCTGTGGTTCCTCTGACCCTCCCTACTGAAGCTCCTCTGGTTCCTCTGACCCTCCCTACTGAAGCTCCTCTGGTTCCTCTGACTCTCCCTACTGAAGCTCCTCTGGTTCCTCTGAGCCTCCCTACTGATGCTCCTCTGGTTCCTCTGACTCTCCCTAGTGAAGCTCCTCTGGTTCCTCTGACCCTCCCTACTGAAGCTCCTCTGGTTCCTCTGACCCTCCCTACTGAAGCTCCTCTGGTTCCTCTGAGCCTCCCTACTGAAGCTCCTGCCATTACTCCAGTACAGGAAGGCTTGACCAACAGCCTGGTCGGCACTGAGGAGAAGGAGGAGGTGCAACAATCCTCTGACACCACATCAGGTAGGAGTTCTTCATCAGGTCCGCTCACATTGTAGCTCATGGCTACTTCCATCAAGATGAACTGAGGCATTGACTGTCCTCTTTTATTTTCAGAGATCAAAAAGACCAAGAAGAAGAAGAACAGAGTCCAACGCTTCTTCCGTTGGCTGTTCCAAACACTCCGAGGAAACAGAGAGGGACTGAAATCCCACTGCAAAAAATAAATTCAATTTTTTTTTCATTCACTGTGAATTGATGCATTGTAAAATTAAGAAATTATCTGTATCATTGCATGATACATATACAGTCAACTCCAGAATTATTGTCACCCTTCATGAAAATGAGCAAAATTTATTGTACAAAATATTTTTTTTATTTTTGTTTTTATTGATCTCAGAATCCAGAAACTGCTTTCATCATTTCCTGTTTCACTGGGATCAAAATATGAGGCTGCACACATGTAAAATCCATTCGTCATCCATCACTTTGTGGAAAATCAAAGAGCTTTCAACTCAGAGGAGACATATAGTAAAATACCACTAAGCACAGTCAGGGCAATAATCAAAAAGTTTTAGAAATCTGGAACAGTTGCAAATTCACCAGGAAGAGGACGCATGTGCATACCGTATTGTCCCCATGAACAGTGAGGAAGATGGTGAGGGAGGCAAAGAGGAACCCGAGGATCACAGTTTCACAACTGCACAGTTCAGTGGAATGCTGAGGTTATCAAGTGTCAAAATCCTCCATGTCTCTTTCAATTATTTTTATTTGAGCAGTTTGACAAAAATGGATATATAATTATATAATGCTCTTTTATAACAGATAAACATAAAGGTACATTGGAAATACATTCTAAAGATATGTATATATGAAAATAGAAATAAACAAATAAGTAAAACAAACAAACAAACAAACAAACAAGACAAACAAACAATAAATAAATAAATAACTAATCCTCCATGTCAACAAGCTCTTTGGAAGGGTTGCAGGAAAGAAGAGTGCAACCCATAAACTGAAGCACCTGAACTTTGCATAGCAATTGAAATTGTGTGTTGTGGTCAGATGAGACCAAAATGGAACTTTTTGGCCATGCACACCATTTTGGTGACAAAAGACGACTGCATACAAGGACAAGCACCGGATGCCCATGGTGAAATATGGTGGAGGATCTTTGATGCTTTGGGGCTGTTTTACTGCTAGTGGTCCAGATCTTGGCATAATGAATTCCACTAAGTATCAGGATATTTTAGCCCAAAACCTGGTTGCCTTTGCCAACATCACAGAAATGGTTGCGGGAGCACAAAATCGCTCTTTTGCCATGGCCATAATTCATGTAATTCATGATCCTTCCTCATATTTCCCACCAATAGATAAATTGTCGCACACACATTGGTTTATGTAACCCCACTTTTATATGCAATTTTAGCACTTATATTTTATTAGTATTTCGCCCCTTGCTGAATCCTATTATGTTACTAATTATTATTGCTTGCATTTATTTGCATTTTTGCACTGTCTTTATAGTTTTATATTATGTACATTACCTTTAATTTTTTTTTTTATCTTATTACCTCTTCTCTTTATTATCTTCTGTACTTATTTTCCTCTGGTACTGTTCTGCCAGTTGCTGCTGTGGCACCCGAATTTCCCCAAGGGGATTAGTAAAGTGATGTCTTATCTTATCTTACCATTATTTTTTTTTCAGCATTTCACTTCAGCGCCACCACCGGTAGATGGCGGTAGAAGCTTACAGTCATAACCAGCTGCTCTCCGTGGTGCTGAACCCGGCGCTGCTGCATCAGACAGCGGTATCACACAAAGCTACAGCGGCCGTTTACATGCCGGAGTAACCCGGTTATTGCCCATGGTCTGGCTGAGGTCTTGTCCGGGTTAAGCTGTTTACATGCAGCTTTGACACCTTGTGATTGAGACTCCCTGTTGCCATGAAATTACCAATCAACAGAATATTCCTGTCACCTACCGGCCACCCGCTCCCTCTTTGACTGAGCAACAGTCTCAGTCTCAACAGGTTACTTTTAATAGGCTACATGGAAGAGAAATGATGATCCCAATAGTAGCCTAAACTGTGGCATCTTTTTGTCGCTCCAGACAAAATACACAATTATATTTTTTATTAGGCTATCATGGACGTCAAGAACGCCAGGCTTTAGTTGCTACATATTGATGCCAACACATGCCATAATACAATTTCATCCAAACCATAGCTCAGGATGAGGGGGTGGTTGCTAGAGTTTACAAAATAAGACTGCAAAGGAAATAATTGCATGTCAGGGGCCTCATTTGTCAAGTCGTGCAGCATTTTGGAGCCTGTTATAAAGCCTCCATCCCGCAGCCTACTGCATACCCCTTGCTAAAATCAATTAAGTTAGGCTATGTTTGAAAAATAAAGTTGGGTCAGAGCCTCCGTGATGATTTTTGAGTGGGAAAATACAGCTTCAGTTTATTCAGTTGTAGACGGTTTCACTTGAATGCAAATGGAATTACAATGTTCCGCTGTTTCACACTGTGATATTAATTTGTTACCATTTTTAATCTTAAAAATCAAGGTAAATCAGGTAACTATAATCTGTAAAAACTATTGATATGAAAAGGAAGTGTAACCTTTTCAAAGACATGCTGGTCTGATTAGACTTTAATTTTTTCAAATGAGATTTTTATGATTAGGTTGAACCAGTGTCCATTGCTGCCTTCCCTTTCTAAGAATGTGAGCTGAGATTATGAGAGGGAAGCTCTGTTTCAATTTTAATTTGAAAATCTTCCCTCCTGTGTTGTTATGAAGAATGAGATAAGACAGGTTGAATGTCATGGAGATTTGAATGTAGAAGCAAAGGTCATCTTTTGAATGTAATTTACAGCAGAACCACGGTACATCTGTAATTAACTTTTTGACCTTTGAGTTGAAAAAGGTTTGGTCAAAAAAGAAAAAAAATTGAATTGAACAAATCCATCCAGTCTATGGCCTTTATTTTGAAGGGCAAAGACATTGTTCCCTAACCATTATTTTGACATGATAACATCAAGAAGACCCGATTTATTACTGTCCCCCTATGGTCGGCAGTCGGGAGAATTGATTATATTTGTCACAGAATGGAGCTACACAACACTTAGGGGTCAAGCCTTTCTTTCAGGCACCATGGCAGGTTTTAATCATATAACATGTTCATGAGGGTTCAAATGCAAGTGGAGTGTAAGCTATTCAACTTTCAGATGACCTATTTTTGGCTTCTCAGTCATATGAATAATCAAATATTAATAATAATAAGCAAATTAATCATATCAGTTTGGGATTAATACTTTTAGAGTTAGCAACCCACTCTGCAATCACTCTCTTCCTTGAAAACATATTAAGAAAAAAAAAAAAAAAGCAATTAAAATAAAGTGGCATGGCAAACAGAACAGTCAGAAAAAATAAAGTGAAAGTGCTCAAGATAATAAAGTCATGCATCTATCATAAAAGCATATTTGCATCTGTCACATCCATTGCCTTGATACTGGAAAACTCAATTTGCATTTATATTAGATGTGTTGGGTCTTGGTGCCATCTGGGTGCATCAGCACATAATATCCCACCAATGATCCATGTCTCAGATATGAGGTGCAGGGACAGTCAGTGGGACATTGCAAAAAATTAAGCACTGTGAACAATACATAGGATGAGGTTTTACTGGAGATTACAAGCATCATTAACGGTGCTTAATTTGAAAGTTTAGGCTGTCATTTCCATGGAGACTAAGGTAAAGGACACTTGCTTTTCAAGTGACCCAGAAAAAGACAATGCCAAAGGCTCACTGGTGAAGGCAACTATATTTATCCTTCCTTCATCATGGGCTGATACATTTTGGTTGGTTTTCAGCTCAGGAAACAATGTTAATGATCTAGGTATTGGCCATAAAGCAGCAGGTTAGATGCAAAGATACAATCAAGTTGTTAATTATATTCACCATCTTGATTTCAGCAGTGGTCAAAATAAGGAAGACCATCCTGTTCACTGCACTAATCTGATTGCAAAAAGTAACTATAATCCATTTACACTGACATGGATGCATAATGGTCTACTTTTGAAAATGAAAGTGATTAGGCTACATGTCACAAGCATATTTAACGATTAGAAAAACACTAAATTGTGCGATAATGAACAATCAAAACGTCCTTTTACGCATTTTAAAATAGTGGTTGATAATGGGTGAGAGTAGCTTTCCATATGTTAAATAGCCTACTTTCAAATTAAGTCTGCAAATTGGAATAAATTGTTAATTTAAATTGCATTGTATGGATTTTGTAGTTGACGTAATCCACAAGTAACTGAAAGTAGTTAGATCACGTTCATTGAGTTGGATGGATTATGCTGTTCTATACATTTTCAAACTGGTCTGCCGATACATTCTCATGTTAAATTTAAAATGATGCATTGGTCATCCTCATCCTAGCTGCTACAGCGCAAGTGACGCACGCAACAGTATAGTTTATAAAGCCAGTCCTCACCAAACGCATCAGACGAGAAGCGGGACAATTATTGTTAACTTAAGAGATTTCAGATTGGTGAAGCCCTTCTGTTTCCTCCAGGCTAATCATTATGTCTCTGGAGGATTCATTCGTTTTCAGTCCCGAGGAGAACAGGCTCTTGGTCTTTAATTTCTCCAGAGTATCTTGGAACTACACAGGAGACCTGCAGGACTATTACATCTGGCTCCCTGGTATCGGGATTGCTGCTGTTTACGGGGTCATCATCCTCATCGGTGTCGTAGGGAATGTGACTTTAATAAAGACGTGTCTCTCCGTCAAGTCCATGCGGACCGTGCCCAACTTGTTCATGTCCAGCCTCGCTCTGGGCGACCTGCTGCTGCTCGTCACCTGCGCCCCGGTGGACGCCAGCCGCTACCTGGTGGACGAGTGGCTCTTCGGCCGGGTGGGATGCAAGCTCATCCCCTTCATCCAGCTCACCTCGGTGGGGGTCTCCGTCTTCACCCTCACAGCTCTCTCCGCTGACCGGTACTTTTCAAACATGTGCCATGCGCAAAAAAATGTGTTGCTTCAGCGTAGTGGTCAGATATTGCTCTCAAAAGTGCATTTTAGTAAATAGATGCTTATTGTTACATATCAAAATATAAGTCCCCATAGGAATATTGCAGTGATACCAAAAGAAATACCATAAAGTATGATAAGGTCACACACTGTAGATCTCTATAGGAATATTCTTGATCGTGATTTTTGCATTTCTATTCGGCAACTGTTATTTAAATTTCACTTGTATCACTAACTCTTTATCCCAGTCTATATTTCAGGTTCATTCTTATTTCAGGCTGCAGTGACGGTCCACAAAGTTCTCTTCTCCGTGTAGGTACAGAGCGATTGTCACCCCCATGGATATCCAGAGGTCCAGCGCTACAGTCAGTATCTGTGTCCGAGCAGCTGCCATCTGGCTGCTGTCCATGACTCTGGCTGTTCCTGAAGCCGTCTTCTCCGACCTGCACACCTTCAGGATCAGCCAGACCAACGAGACGTTTGTGACCTGTGGGCCCTACCCGCATGCCGGCGAGCTGCACCCCAAAATCCACTCCATGGCCTCCTTCCTCATCTTCTACATCATCCCTCTCCTCATCATATCTGTTTACTACTGCTTCATCGCACGCAGTCTGGTCAGGAGCACTTTGGAAATACCTGTGGAGGGACACTTGCATATTAAGAAACAGGTGTGGCAGGCTGTGTGTGTTGTAATGTTTGCACTGTCAGGGTATACACTTCAGTTTAAGCTCATATACTGATTCTACATATACTTTTTTTTTACTTATTTTATTTCCTGACCAGTCTTTACATTCATTCTTCTCACCCCCCCCCCCCCCCCCCATAAGCATACATTAAACAGGACAAAAAGTAATTTCATATAAACTTGAGTATACAGAATATTTTTCATATGTAAATGCAAATGCATCTACTTGATGCCCATCCTTATATATCAACACATATCCCCACTCAAACACATACACACAGCTAAAGTAAAAAAAGAAAATAAAAAAGAAATGAGAGAAAAAGAAAAAAGATGACATAAAAGACAAAAAAGAATAACAACCCTAACCCTAACCTACAGTTTGAGATGTAATTGGTATCAATATCTCAGTTTTATTCTTTCATTCTTAACATTTGGAGGTACAGGAAGCTACAAGATTAACTCAATAGTTATTGCCATTGTTTCTCCAGTTTATTACAGTCATATCTTTTCTTAGACCTACATATGTATTTTCCTATTCATAAATCCCTCCATATATATTCTGCTATTTATTTAGAGATGTTACACATAGTATGTAGATTCTCCTAATGATTGCACAGCCTTGTCTTTTGACTTCTACTCTCTCTCTCTCTCCTGCCCCCTCAGATTGAGTCCAGGAAGCGTCTGTCCAAGACGGTGCTGGTGTTTGTGGGGTTATTTGCTGTCTGCTGGCTCCCCAGTCACGTGATTTACCTGTACCGCTCCTACCACTACAGCCAGGTGGACACGTCGCTCGGCCATTTCATCGCCAGCGTGTGCGCTCGCATCCTGGCCTTCACCAACTCCTGTGTGAACCCCTTTGCCCTCTACCTGATGAGCAAAAGCTTCAACAAACACTTCAACAAGCAGCTCCTGTGCTGCCGCCCCCCAAGTGGGTTGTACAGTCAGAATACTGGAAGTACAAATACAACCTTGGTGTAGAAGTGTCCATCACCCTGTGGGCAGCTTGTATGTTGATGTGTGACTCTGTGAAATATTTTCTGACAATCCTATCCTTACATTGATTCAGACAGGGCATGCGTTTTATTCTGAGTGAGGAGTGATGGTCATATGGACAATAGGTTGTCAAGCCATTTTATGTATGAATTATTATATGTCTCTGCAGTATTTTTCCAGATCATTTTGATTTCTATAAAACACATAAATAGCCTAAATAATGTAGATGCCATTTAATAGGGAAATGGCAGGTGATGCAATGGGGTTCAAAAGGATTGGAAGAAACATTTTACTCTTCCATTAAAACAAAATAATAACTGTTGGGTGATGTATAGGAAAACAGTCCTGACAGATAGCATGTTTTACTCTTTAGCCTGTAATGTAGATCCGTTTTGGTGTAGAAATCAGAGCAAATCAGATGCAAAAATATGAAACATATCACTGTATTTTGTAATCTGAGTCTGGGGAATCTACCCATATCAGTTTGACGTATCAGTCAGGTTTAAGTGGATAAAAATAGGAATTGATTAGCTGTCATCTGCATGTTCCTCTTTGCACATAGATGTTTATTATAATTAGCTATGAAAGAAGATGATGGATGCAGGCAGATGCAGATTGAGCAGAAAGCACCTGTGACAGCTGAGGAAATATATATTCAAACTAAAAAAAAAAAGATATTAAAGACAACTATCATATGTCTCAACGTGAAGATTTTTAAGCAATTATTATTGACCTTATGTAAAAGTAGTTGTGAAATATGTTTAGCATTATCTGATGTCAAACAGCACTGTCAAGTGTCAAAGACTGTGTACCTGTTAAATCTTCTGTTACAGTGTAAAAAGGCTTAACAAACTTTCAAGTGTAGTTAATGAACTCTGTTCTGTTTGTTGGATTTGATTGCTTCTGTGTATGTACAGAATTCAGCAATTATTTTGTTAATCAAGCCAATAGGCTGCTGTTTGATACATTGCTTATTAATTGATTATTAATTATTAATTGCAGAATATTAATTAGTTTCATATTGTTCCCTGTTGATGTGTAATGTACTGTGATATACAGTATTTGCAGTTTAAAAGTGCACTCAACGTATTACCATACTATAAATTGTGCAAATTACAGAGCTGTGGTGTGCTGTGTGTAAATTTCTTGTTTTTTATTGTCTTAAACCTCCACTGGTCTCTTGTGAGTGTTCAAACTGTCAAGACAAAGCAACACCTCTAATAATAGAGAAAGGTAAAGTCTCTTACACACAAGAACATGTGTGGAACATTGTGCACTGCAGGATTGCTAGTACTGACAATGAGGTTATTTTATTAAAACAATTACTATTCTTTTGTAAAAAAAAATAAAAAAAATAAAATCCAATAAATTCTCTGAAAATGGATTAAAATGGATCAAGTAACACTGTCTCTATAATGTCAGTAAAGTCAGGATTGTATTTTGTTTGAAAGGCAGGTGACAATCATCTAAAAAATACCAGAGTTGTATGAACATCATGTGCTGAAGATGTTTGGATGTATTTGTATGTGTAACCCCTTACAGCATTCATCTTTATTAGTGAGTTTTGTGATTGTTACACCTTACATGATTTTTCTTTGAAAAAACTCAAGAGTTTTAAGTGAGTTTATTGGTATCAGGAACAGAGGATAAGAAAGGCAAGTCATTCACCCTGCTGTATTTCTAACATTTCCATGAATGCAATATTTACTCCATTTGTCATCCAGATGGTGTAAACTACTGAATGAAGCTGCAGGTCAATTGGATCATAAAATGAGGATAAATCAGTTTATTCTATTCTAGTCTTGGGATGCAGTTGTAGGACTCAAGGTGTCTTTGTTGTGCCTAAGCGCTCAGCTTCTCCTTGTGTGACTCATACTTGATTCAGATTCAGAGTGAATTTACTGGTTGTCCCCCTCTTGTTCCTGACCCGGTCCCTTGGTGTGAACCCACTGTGAACTGTGCTCTAATAGAAACAGTCAACATCCAGGCTGCTTGATCTAATGTGGCCTTTGCATATGACACCTTCAAATGTCATTTTTGTCATGGTGTAAAGATCAGTGACAATTAGACAACATATGTCTGTCATTAGGAAGTTTTGCTGAAGGCTGCGTTTTTTCCCCTACTGTTTGGGTAAAGAAGTGTCCAGTTAAATCAAACTCAAACAAGACTCATCAAGTTTCTGTGGAGGTGACCTTTTCCAGATCTATTTAGTGTGGCATATGAATAAATTAGCCTTGAGCAACATCAGGTACACACAACTCTTTTTTTTGCCTCTTACCCAATTCCTTAATACTCTCCATTTCTCCTCCTTAATCACATTCTGTGTGTCTGTATTGACAAATGTTATGCAACCAGGGCGTGTTCCTAGAAGATATAACAGGGACACATCAGCTGATTTAAGATAATCATGAAATTGATTTTTATGCTCTTTTTATGCCTATTTGGCTACTGCATGACAATATCAAAGTGTATCACTATAAATGCATTTTGGAATAATGAAAAATACATAAAATGTTTTATTAAAAGTACAAAAATGCAGCACAGATCTAATTTTTTAATGTATTCAAATATATATCACTATAATATGAGATTGACTTGACTCACCAGCCTCTAACTCACCACAATCGTTTCCAAAATATTTTCGTAGAGCAAGTTATAAAAGGCTATTACTGAATTAGTAACCCTAACCACAGTGTCATAGATGTGAAGCACCCTACACAGTTCAGCAGTATTGCAGGTCAAACAGTGACTCTCAGCATCCTGTGTGCCATGCCTCCTAACGGCCTCTAGGGGCAGACAGGCTAACTATGAGTGAGTGAATGAGTGAGTGAATGAATGAATGAATGAATGAATGAATATGTGAGTGAGTTACTTTCTGGATCCATGAGGTGCTTTGCATCTAAAAATAGAGATGACTGACAAAACTCCAATAAATATTTGTCCTAGTCTCAGAGTCTGGACGTCTTTTCCTCACATGCTACACTTTCCCTTGCTGGTGAGTGACAAAGCAAATATGTGAGAGACAAATGAGTGTATGGGGCACACAGGCAAAAACACTGAAGACCACACAAGACAGGATGGAGGAGAGTCACTGGTAGAGGAGGAAGTCCTTGAGACTGTGAGGAAGGAAGAGGCCGGAAGCTCTGTGGAGACGAGTCCGCCCCAGACTGCGGCGAATACAGAACCGACACAGCTGAGACAGAGAGCAGGGGCCTGGACACAGGTGAGAGGGAGAGAGTAGAGTTGTTATACCATCTTCTATAACCTTCCTGAAAATGAATGATGTGATGTGCATGTGCATGTGTGTGTCCATGCCTTCATATTCTACTCAACGTACCTCTTTTCTGCAGCGCGGCCCTCACTGCGCTGTTCGGTGTTGTCAGATCCAGAGGAGTCTTTCCCTCTGCGTTCCTGCAACTCCCATCAGCCCCGAAGTCCATCAGAAGCTCCACTACGTTGGCCCCGCCTCCTCGAACTGCGGCGTGTAAAGGGCTGTCCTGCCCACACCCTAATCCAACATCTGCTCCTGCATGTATAACCCAATCAGAAATGGTTAAGCTCCTGACTCAAGGCAAGACACCAGACTGGCCTGTTGGTCAGCTTCCCCATAAAGTGAAGTGAACATAAACACCAAAATAAACACCAAAATCATCCATGTAGATTTTTTCCTCTGACACTCCATGCTAACAGTTAGTAGCACATACTAGCAAGCGAAAAAATAAGAACTTGTAGCAGCTCTGAAACTAAATGGTAAATAATCTTAAATTATATGCGGATAAGTCTTACAGTTTTTGTGTAGGAGATTAAAAAATGTACACGTAACATAATACAAAACTAAAGTACGGTTCTGAACAGTGAAGGACTACTTTTCCTTTTTCCATAGGAAGTAAGTGTGTAACTTCTGGTAACTTTTTACCACTTACTTTGGATAATGCTAGTCGCCTGCTATCACTTAACATAGTATGCTAAAATGTTAGCATGTAGCACCAGAGCAAATTATCTAGCAGGGACACATGGATGATTTTGGTGTCTGTTATCATCACTTAACAGGAAAATTGACCAACGTGCCAATTTCCCAAAACCTTGATGTATTCATTTAATCTTGTTCAATATATGCCATGTATAATAAATGGGTACACATCAATCAGAAGGAGTTGATAACACAGGGGATTAATTAATACAGGAGACTGTATTTCCTTCAAGATATTGTTGGTGATTACATTACATTACATCATTTAGCACACGCTTTTGTCCAAAGTGACAATAAGCGTGACTGGGGTATCCAATTACTGTATAGCACACAAATAGTCAGAACAAAGTGAAACCAATGAAGAGCAACACTTGCTGATGCTGATCTCATGCAAACTTGAATTTTTAGAAATACTGCTTTTTTACTCCACACTTTTCCTCTGTAAATTTTTATGTTTGAACATGAAAGTAGATGAAAGTACGGCTCCTTGTGAGTTATGACTGTCACTGACTTGTTAGAATACAAAGAGGCTACAGATTCATTCAGTCTAACCTGAGTGTAGCAGCCTCTCCACACAGTCTGTGGTCTGGGCCATGCAGGCAGAATACAGCGGCGTCCCCAGTCCTGGCAGCTCCAGGTCAATATGAGCTCCATAGGACAGCAGCAGCTCCAGACACTCTCTGTGACCTGAAGAAGAAACACCATGAGGGACTTACACCTGTCTCTGCCATCCCACCTCAAATGCAAACACACATGCACACACACACTCACCTTTCTTTGCAGCCTCATGGATGGGTGAAGCCAGGTGGTATGTGGTGTGGATGGTGGGTCTACACTGCAGGATCAGCCTGACACAAGCAGCACGCCCGCTGCTGCAAGCGTTGAAGAGAGGTGTGGCGCCATCTGTCGATACTGCCTCCACCTGTGGAAGGATATGTGAAGAGGCAGAATATAGCTGATGAATCGATGATTTAATGATATTCACACCAAGAGACATAAACTTCTGGCATCAAAGTAATTTCTTATCCATGATTTGTTCACTCGTTTCTCTGCGTCTAGATCAGAAACATCCAAAAGTCCCTAACCCTTCTTTGAATAGAAAAAAGACATTGTCCTCCTTACATTTGCACCATTGTCCAGTAGAAACCTGGCACAGGCATAACGGCCGGCCAGGCAAGCCTCATGGAGAGGAGACACTCTGTCCATGGTCAACATGTCTACATGGAAGCCCTGGAGGGGAGATGATGGAGGGAAAGGCTGTCATGACAGGCTTTCATTTGTATTACATGATACGGTCGTAACCGGTTGGCTTCTGTACAGCCTATGAATATTTGTGTTGTTAGTTGTGTGTGCTGTATGTACATACTGTATCAGGTCAGTTAAAAAGGAGCTTTATTCGCTTTACCTGAGCGACGAGGGTTCTCAGGTTGAGCAGTCGACCCTGGTAGGCTGCTTCATGGAGAGGAGTCCTGTCTGACCAGCAGTCTGAGAGACACAAAGGATAAGATCAGGAAAGTGCCCACGTTCAGAAAGCACACAGATATGCGCATGGCCGACGACTCTTGCTCTCTGCCCATTTTAATGTTAAGCTGACTTTATTTGAAAACACGTTTATCTAGTTTCAGGGTCATCCTAACCCCAAACACTAAACTCTGCAGAACAAGACTGAAATAAGGAAGACTCTGGGCTTTGTTGGCTACTGCAGAGCCCAGTCCATAATCTCTACTATGCACGTTTTTCAGGTCTCAGTCATCTTGATCACAAACATTTAACTTTCTAGAACAAAACAATGAAGGCTCAGGGCTTCGTTGCCCAATGCAAGGAAATTCAGAACTCAAAGCCAAACCACAGTCCCTCAAATTTCTGTACATTTGTTCAAATAATTAACAATAAGAAAGATAATGCAGTTGTATATGTGACTCTTTTTTAACTTCTCTTGTAATACAACTTAACTGAACTGAGTTGCCCAAAGAAGACAAAGCAAAGCAAAGCTTACCAGCCATGAGTGAGTTGCATGCCAGCCCTCCGTAGATGTGGAAGGGCCTCTGCCAAGGTTGAGAACACAGGGGAACCTCTGTTTGAACAACAGCCATGATGAAAACAAAACAACTGCAGATTCCTCCTCAACTTCACAGTGTGTCAGCTCGTCCGGTGGGATACACCGACCTGGGTTCAGCCTCCCACCCCTTCTTATCTGGACCCTTGGCCACCTCCCCCACACTGCTACCTCCCGCCCACCCTTGTCCCAGTCCGAGGTACTGTATGCGCATAACAATGGATGCTAGGGTGGCGCTCCAACAACTTGAAATGAAGCACTCTCTCTCTCTCTCTCACACACACACACACACAGATGCGTACCATACAGTCATAAGCAGAGGAATGCACACTGGCTTGGAAAACTTTCTCAAGCTGGGTGATTTCAGCTTGTCCATTCCTTGTGATGTTCAAATGGAAAAATCAGTTAACTATGGATGTGTTCTACCTCTTGTTGTGAGAAAATATGTTCAGCTACAAGGGGACGTTACCCCCAAAACATCTATATAATTTAAAGACTGTCAGTTTAGAATCTAACGGTTAAGAACGGGTTGCTGATAAAATACATTCTTAACTCTACAACTCTAGATCTACTTTTTACAAGAGTGTATTCTATTGAATTCAGTGAACACATTTAAAAAAATGTCCAAGTGTCCAAAGCAAAACACACAGGTCTTCACTGGTCTCTCCGACCAGTTCCCAGAGTAACTCACACTACACTGCTCCACATATTTCATTGTCCACCATTTACACATGACCTTTAATCCATAATAACACAAACTTGAATTCTCAGTTTTAGTTCTCTCAACATAAACTTGTCTTATGTTGTATGTCAAGGTGAATTCTTGTTTTTTTGCATCATGAAAATCTCCAATACTGACGATGTGCAAATGGAGCCTCATTGTTAGCCTTGAAAAGCCATGCATCCCATCCCTATCACCTCCTGTTTCACAGCTATGTGTTTTGTCTGGCACTCCTGCATTCCAGAGTGCCAGCTCTTTGCAAAACCAGTTCCATCTAATGTCCTTCTGGACACATAATGACTTCGGCTGTAACAGTCAGTAGGCTTCAGAAAGATAAAAGTATCACATGATCCTAGATAACCCAATGAAATAAAAATGGCAATGAAAACAGATGAAACATTATTAAGGATACTTTATTTTCCAGAGCGTGTCACTGTCCGGCAACCACAGTCATCTAGTTGAAAACTCAGGCCTCATATAAATAAGCAACATGTTAGAAAACAAAAACAAGGTTATTACACAAAGCCATATACAAAGCATACATCATATCAAAAGGTGGCAAACAAAGGAAAACAATGTGCAATGATATAAAGCTTCAGAAAATATTGAATTTTAACAAAACCTTTGTCCTAAATGAGGTCTGGATCCAACTGTTAATGGAAACAGGAGCAAGGAGGCTACTGCAACTCTGTCCCTGCATAGCCACACTATCTACTTGGCATTGTACGAATCTGTACAATTAACAAGCCCTTTTTTTATTCCCTCTGTTTTCAGTGCAATACATGTATAACAAACAAAAAAGAGAAAAAAACAAAGTGCTTGATAAAGCCCAAAGGGGTGCCATAATTTTCAAATTCAATCAATAGTAATTAAACATATTCCATTTCAAATCCTTGATCAAATGCTTTCACACAAGGTTTGTAGAGTCCCTTTTTAGTGCTAAATGTAAACAATATTCGGGTCACCATGTGTAGATTCTAGTGGTTAATATTATATCCCAAGTTGGAATCATGGAGAGTACAGTCTAAAACCAGGCCAGCAGCTGGGAGTGAGGCAGAGGTATGGAGTGATCACTGCAGTTTAGTGGATGAAGTTTCTGGTTCTGCTGCCGGCATCATGGCACATTTAGAATGAGTTCTTTTTTTATTGCCCAGTTCCTGCCTCCACAGGCCATGAGAGCCGGTGGCGTCCACAGCAGCATCCATGACCCGATCCGGCACCAGCCACTGCAGGAGGAGCAGGAAGAGGAAGTCTAAAACAGCTACAAAGGCAAAGATGGAGCCAGCCACTGGCCCACAGTGCGCCCTCAGCCTCAGCAAGCGTCTGTCCAGGGGAAGCACCTCCTCTCCAGACACCCTGTCATAGACCTGAGAGGGGCAACATGTACTGTAATGAGCAGAGGCACCAAACACTTGACAAGCTAGCATTTCATGTGAGAAAAAGTACACATCACTCAACTGTGTGAACCATGGCTCAACATTACTTTTCAGCGATCAAACTATCCACTTCTTTTACTTTGAGACATAATTCATGGCAAAGTTCGTGCTCAGACTGTGGCAAGTTTTGGTCTGAAAAAGTTATTTTCAGTTTGATATGTGAATTGACAACTAGGTTTCTGGTGCTTAAAGTACCAGTTAATGAATGCACTCGAAATGTGGGTGCATGGCACCAGCTGGAATATGAAAAAAAGAACGTTGAACCACCAGTCACTTACATACACATGGTCCATTGTCAATGTATAGTCTGAGGTGACACTGGTAGAGTATGATTACAACAGACTTCGGCAAATTGATTAAAAATACCAAGTGTTGTTGAAACTTGCCTTTTCCGTCCTCTCTGTGACATTTCTCCAGGTGTAGAGGTTTTGCACACGGGCATGGATGGACGCGGGGGAGAGGACCGACCCTGAACGCTGCCGAGCAATGACCGTCTCCAGACCAGCACACAAAGACCGTACAGTAGGCTCACACAGAGTGATCAACTCCTCAGGCAACACTTCAGGAATGCCTCCGACACGAGTGCTAACCACCTAAACAAAGCAGAAAAAAAACTGTATATACTCAGACATACATTTACAAATCTGTAAATCACCCTTAACAACTAGAGTAAACCACATTAACATTTGAACACTGCTGGTACCTGTCTTATCAGGGTTAAGTAGTTGATTTTTAAACTAACTAAAATCGAGTAAGGCCACTAAGTGGTGCTCTGAGAAGGTGTTGAGTAGTTACCTACAAGCACACACACCATAGTAAATCTGTCAGCTGAGTTAACTACATTCATCCATTACTCCAGGGTCTGTCCATTGGCCTGTGCTCCATTCATCTATTTTCAAATGATGGAGGACTGAGCTGTTGCTGTAAAAGTGGATTTTTCAGCTGCTAAAAGTCTTTTCTCTGCAGCTGACAATTTGTTACTAGCATATGTTTCTTTTCTTATTGTTTTATAGCCCATAGTAACTAAGTTTAATAATATTATTGCATTTTTTAATACTTTGAGAAAATGTAGAATTCTATGATTAGAGAGAGAGAGAGAGAGAGAGAGAGAGAGAGAGAGAGAGAGAGAGAGAGAGAGAGAGAGAGAGAGAGAGAGATATGCTTATGCTTATCTTAGAATGCTGTTTTGAAAATAAAGAAATAAAGTTAAAAAAAAAAAAGACCTTTGAATACAAATTAAAAGTAGGCTCCACAATCATCTCCATCATACTGTTCTGCCACTTTGTGTCAGGATGAATACTTGTTTTACTCTTTACTCAGCAGTTATGAACCATCTATTACAGGGACAGGACTTAATGTGCCATGGAGGGCTGAGAGTCTGCAGGTTTTCATTCCAAACTACATCAGATGGTTTCACTGATTAGTTCCTCCTCTCAAATTGTGTTAATCAGATAAAATCACCTGCTGCAGAGATTGGTGGGGGTGAAAATCTGCAGATTCTTTGCCCTCCATGGCACATGGCTGCCCATCCCTGATTTAGTATATGAATGACAGCAAACCTGCAGTCCGCAGCTGGCTCCCTCTACTATGGCCATGCAGAAAGCTTCAGTCAGAGAGGTGTTGAGGAAGATGTGACCCTGCACCAGAACTCCACGTACATCTTTATGCTCCAGAGCCCCGAGGAGACGCACCCTGCGGAGACCCAAATGAAAAGTGCGTTAGGCACATCTAAGCGTTATCTACCATATAATCTCAGGAAACATGAGAAACCAACAGTACCTATCATGGAGCTGGTATTTCTCTCTCACTTCCTCCAGCACGATTCTTTTCGGCCCCTCTCCACCGATTAGAAAATGCAGATCAGGATGTTTGAGGCAGAGCTCTGGGATTATTCCACCAAGAAGATCAGTTCCTAAAAAGAGGAGGAAGAACAGCTGAACAGTTGCTCTCACAATTAATGTAATGCAATACTTTATTGATCCCTATACAATGCTTAACCTAATAGCCTCTCCTTACCTTTGCGGTAGACGAGACGGCTGATCACAACAATAGTAATCCTGTCGTCTTGCCGCTGCGAGGGGTCAGGAGTGAAGTCTGTGGGGTCAACAGCATTGGGAATGACAGACACTATCTCTGGGTTGAGCGCTGCACGGAGCACTGTGTTCTCCTTACTGGTGTACGACACACACACGATGTGGTTGGTGTCACACAGCGACACAGTCAGAAGCTTATTGGTCAGCACCGAGCTCACGTCCGCAAAGCCGAAGAGCGAGTGGTCAGTGAACACCTGTAAAGGATGATCCTGTTTAGGTTTATGACAGCAGATTGTATCTAGGTCTAGTGAGAGGAATAGACCCACAAATTCAAATAATTCTTTCCCCTGGTTCATTACCAGTTACACACCGTGTTAAGGCCCATGGTCTTAGCATGGAACAGTGCATCATGGCCCATGGCGGAGAAGGAGCTATGTGCATGCACCACAGTGATGCGTTCCCTGACGAACACGCAGCGCAGCAACGGCAGGCTGTGGAAGCAGGTGGTGGCTGTTGACTGGTTGTACATCACCTGCAGGGGGAGGTAGTAGACCTTCAGTCCATTGGTCAGGTACCGGACCCCCGTCCTCCTGCCATAGGCATGGGTGGCTATCACCACCTTGTGTCCCTTCTCAATCAGACACTGGGACAGCTGGTAAATGTGACTTTCTACTCCTCCCATATTTGGGTAGAAGAAGTCGGACACCATGCAGATGTTGTGCTTCCTGTCCGGGACCTTGGACGCCTCTGTGGGAACTCTAGACACTCTTTCGGATGAAGGACCACTGACGGCCGGCCCCCTCCTTCGCTGACCCATTGTAGATTCCTTGCGTCGCTGTGCGCGTCACTCATGCGCAGTTTGCAAACATACACCTGGAGGAGAATGCAACAACATCTAATCCAACTTGATGTTCACCTGTTCTCTGAAACATCTTACTTATATGTAGGCTATTCCTTGTTATCACACCAGATATAATACACGATGTTACTACAAATAAAAAAAACAACAACATCTAACCCAGCCTATCCAACCAGGCGAGCCTTCCATATTTTATCCACTCATTTAGCATTAACTAACGTCGCTGTGATCAATGCAATCACAAACTGAGCAGCAAACGGTGTAGCTAACGTTACGTATTGACAAACACTTACTGACTCTATAAAGCACTTAACCGACTAGCTAGTTTAACGTAACCTGGCTAACTATTGGCAAAATTACGCCATGTCTGCCTGGCCGTCAGTGTCATTATTTCATGAAACGATAACATCTCGCTAACTCTCTCTGTACAGGTTAGCTCACTTAGCTAAGTCAGCTAACCAACAACGTTATACATATCTAACCAGCTGACTTATATTCACATCGGCCTGTTGATTTTATCACTGGAACATACAAATATTTGGTGTGGTCCAATGGCCTTACCGTGTACAAGAAGTCCAACTTATGCCCACATGTGGAAATACACAGCACTAACTTTTGGATGTAACAACTGTTAGCTAGCTAGTTAGCTGTCTGTACCATGGATGTATTAAGGTCTGTACCACTTCCTGGTATCTAACTACGTCATAAGCAGTGACCTGAACATAGAGCAGTGCTGCCACCTGCTGTGTGGAAAAGGAATGTCTTCTTCTTCTTCTTTTTCTTTAGTTTTGAGGCGGTTGACATCCAATTGAAAGGTGTATTACCGCCAATTACTGGGCTGGAGTGTGGGAAGAGACTAGACTAAAAGGAACGTGGCATAACCAAGGTACCATTTATTTCCCTCTCATTACATGTCTGCTGTGGACCAATTTAAGCCATTTCAGCTGTGAGTGGGCTGAAATACTGGTTAACCTCACCTTATCTACATGAAATATGGCTTTTAGGGTGAAAAAAAAAAAAAACATGGACACATGTCCAATGTGTTGTAGAATGTCTCTGCTGATTTCCTATACAAAGATGATGTGGGTCATTTTGACCTGAGGACTTATATATGTTTAGGTAACTGCACAGACCCAGCATAAACAAGTGTCTTTGATGTGTTTTATTTTTATTGAATGTATCTATATTTAGACTGCATCTGACTGTATGTTATAATCCTAATCATCTCCCCCTCACAAATATAGCATGTTTTTCAGTGTATGTATATGTGTTCTACTGTTTATGGGAAATGTTGCTTTGCTCCAGAGCAAAAATCTGCCAATGTTCCTCTTACAGTTGAGAATAAAGGTAAAAGTGTTGAGTGTGAAATTGTGTTCCAGGAGGCCACAATAAAGGGAACCAAAACTGCATTTGTTAGTCATTTCGTCCAACCTCAGCATTAGTCAATCATTTGACAGGATGCTGTTGTTGTAAGTTTTTATTCCCCATTTAGGTGGTTTAGACGCACCTCTAATAGGAGACGGGACAGTTTTTTACTTCTTGACTGCTGACACAAGCTTATGATGGTTTATGTGACCTGATGTTTTCATTCGCACCTTTGTCAAATTGTCTCAGATTATATATTTATTGTGTATACAACATGGCTTCTGTGACGAGACTCTGTGTATACTGCACATGTTATATTTGTAAATGCTGAAGGCTATCATTTCCTCTTTAATGTCTGATGAATGGGAACTTGAAACGTCACTAGTTAGTCATAAATACGCACGAGGGAGCATTGCAGTGAGCAGTCTCCACTTACACACACTGTATAGCTCCCACATTTATGACAGTGACAGTTTTTTTTCTTATAAGAGAGGAGTGTGGGAGTTGTGTGAAAATTTGCAGCTAAGGTCTGAAGATTCGTACAGTATTTAAGGTTAAGTTTTCACAATATCAACTTTTGTTTCCTTTAATTAATTAGATACTGATCAATTATGAACAGACATGATTTGGAGAAAATGGTTCTCACAAATGCTGTAATCTGTGATGAAGTTTGATGGATATAGAAAAGTGAAGTCTCTCATCTGACTGATAGACCCAACTTTGTCTCCTGGAGACCACAGTGGTTTGAAAAGTAGAAGTTGTCCTTTAACAGAAGCAGAGAGGCTGGGATCATTTCTCTGCACAGCTTCTCTATTGGCGAGCTTTGTCTTAGAAATGACATTGCAACAACAGCACTAGGGTTCCCCACCAAACCTTGATGTACATTACTTACAGTGACATTAACGTATTTACACAAATTAACCATATTTGACAAAGCAAGAATATTCAATGTGACCGATCTACCACAAAGGCAGCTAGAGGAGAATATGTACAATTTTAACATTTTACTCACTAAGTAAACTGCTTCTACTCCAAGAAACAAAGAAAGTGCATACCTTCTATAAATACCTGAATAAATGTTTGGTATTATCAAATTAAGAATGAACAATAAATAATATTACATTTTATGCCAATGGTAAAATTGGTTCAATGTTAATAGCTTATGAAATTGTTTAAAATCAATCTGAAATTCATGTTTTTCATAGTTTATGGTTCAATATCTTTATAGTGCACTTTCAGCAGTCTGTTTTTGTGTGATGATTTCTATAATTTCTTCTTCTTGCTATCTTCATATATCATAGAAGATGGTCTCTTTATTGCATGTCAAAATTGCAGTTACAAAGTGTTGCCTTATAAGATTAATCTCCCCAAAAAGGCTCTAAATTAAGTAGATAGTAAATAGCTAAGCAAATAGCTATATTAACAATCATTTCTTTGCCTCACATTTACAGTATGACATATATAAAAGTAATTCACAAGAATTTCAGTATCAGTATGTTCATGCATGTTGCAATTACTCCTCACCCACCCAAAGCTGACCTCTCCCTGCCTAACACCCAGGGGAAGCTCCTTTAAATGACTAGACAACCCGTCTAGTCATCTGCTGTATGTCTCTAATGTCAGACAGTTAGAACTCTGACACTGAAATACACTTCTAATTCACGTTCACTCAATACATGTCTAATTCATGTCACAAAATTAACTATTTTCCAAAATAATGGACAAACATTAACAAAATACAAATAACAAATAATTATCTTTTATAAATAGGCTTTGTCACTTAAGTCCAAACCTTTTGTTTTAAAGAAACAGTCTTAAGGTTCCCTGGTTAAAAAAGTAAAGTAAAATGAACAATATAAAAGTATTTGCTGCATGTACAAATGCTATTAAAACACCTTAAATCATGATCAAACAAACCAACCTGTGTCTCTATTTCACTGTATAGCTTGCTTGTTTTAAACAGCAAAAGAAAAATGGTTGTATGATAATTGTGATGTGCAAGCAGCAAAATGACAGCTGTTTTCAATCATAACAAATGCTGATTTGCACAAGGACAGCTGTTGACACCACACATACACAAGACTCTTACATCACTCTTTGTTATTGTTACTTTGTTATTGTTGATAAGCACATTGTATTTGCCTTGTGTATGGAATGTGCTATATAAATAAAGTTTGCCTTGCCTTGCCTTTTGTTTTATGCTAAATGAAACTGGTTTTCTCACAATTTGAAACATGCATGTACTTTATAGTTTTTGTGGGACATCTCCATGAAATATTATGCTTTTCAGGCTGGTCACACTCTGCACTCAGTATATGGGAGTATATCTATCAGGTTAACTTTTTGTACACTGAGAAAATGGCCTTGTAAATACAAAATTGTCCTAGCTCATCAACTTAAGCACAATTTTACATATAATACAGTAAATGTGATTGAAGTTTTCTATGAATAACATCACTATTACCTGATTCAAAACCTATATAGTGTAGGATACACTTTCAGCAGCCTATTTTTGTGTGATGATTTCTATGATTTTTTGTGCCCTGTGTAAAAATTAGATGACAACTGATCACATTTACATTGATATCACATTATCTTCACATCATAGAGGATGGTCTCCTTTTAGAGCCCATTGATTGTAGGAACAGAAAAAAATGAACAGTCTTGGATTTCAGAAATGCAACATTCCACATATAGCAGTAATACAGGATTCGACCTGCCTGTAAACAAAGAGCGAACGGGCATCACGCCCAGTTCTGTTCCACCATGACTCAACATTACTCAGTGGTAACTAGAATCAAGTTCTTGCTTTTGGAGTGCTATGATACATTAAGTTCCCACAGCTCAGAGCTAGTCACACCTGCTCTCTTCTCCTCCGTGACCCTCTGAAAGATAGAAGATACAAAATACAGTGTAAAACCCAATAACAGCAAATGTCGATGAAGAATCTTGAATTAAGATCCCTGGCACCATGACAGCCCTACTAGTAGAACTTACCTTTGAAGTTTGGCAATGATACAAGACCAGAGAAAATACAAGCAGCAACACAATGGCAACGATGACAGAGGAGCTGATAACAGACTTGACGAACGTGGGATCTTGGATGCTGGGGTCTGGTGAAAAATGAAGAGAATGAAGAAACAAAACACGGCACTCTGTAAACAACCAAACTCCCTTGCTCCTAGTTAATGGTCTGTTTTTCTACTGAATGATCTGATTTTAAAGACTTTAAAATATTGGCAAAAACCCCTGCAATATTCCTTTGCTTTTTCAAGTGTTTTTACTGTGTTGTGACATGTTGGTGTTGTTGCTGCTATCTAATGTTTTATATTTTCGTGTTTATGGAACAGCAATGAGCTATGGATTCACATCTATGAAACAGATATTGTTAAGCCCCCTCCCCTTACAAAACAAACAGATAGTTACCAGTGTGTTCACTGCAGCTGTAGCTAATGCTGGTTGATATAGCCGGGTTCTTAACAACACACTTGGGCTCTGAGCTCCCGTTGAGCTCCATGGTCAGATTGCTGCTGAGGTGCTGGAGTCCAGTAGGAGCAATATAGGTTGCGTCTGTTGTGGAAGGCTTTTCAAGAGGCTGTCCGTCTAACTGCCAGTCAATCTGGTCTTCTGGGTGGCGCCGCGTTACATCACACTGGAAGACTCTTACACTGCCATTCTCATCATTGCCAGAACCAGGCTTCTGACAGACGCTGTAGCTCACTGGGGAGGGAAGACCTAGATTATGCCAGGTTTAAGCACAGGTTTCTACTGCAAATGAATGGATGAATGAGTGAGTGTAAATGAATGAATGACTCACCAGAAACCTCTAGATGAATAAAAGCATAGTTGTACACTGTGTGGAAGAGAGCCTGGTTGTGCACTGTGCTGTGGAAGTTGCACTTGTACGTCCCCCGGTCAGCCAGCGTGATGTTTGACAGGAGAAGAGAGCAGTTGTTGTCGTTCTTGGTCAGGAGGATTTCAGCCCTGCCCTCGTAACTAGCAGAGACATCTGAAGTGTTCCCCTGGTGGCGGAGGACCGTGGTCTTGTTAATCTGCCATATAACCTCCTTGTCCGGGTTTCTGCTCGAGCAAGAGCATGGCAGAAGGATATTCTGTGCCGAGACGCCTTTGACGGTCACTTCTTGGTTTTCATTACCTAGAACAGGTAGAACAACATTATAGGTAGGACAGGACATCTTTAAATGGAGTGGATTGAGTCTCCAGTAACTCAACCCCCTTGGTGTCCCTCATACTCTCTCTCTCTCTCTCTCTCTCCTACACACACACACACACACACACACACATGCAAATGTCTGCATTTGTTGTTGTTCCTGACAAGACATGTCATCCAGAGCAATAACCTCTGCATAACCTTTCTATCAGAATGAATGTCTCTTGCTTGCTGCTGCTGATATCCAACAAATAAATAATTCGATCTTGGTGTCTCATTTTTTTGTATCTGAATGAACTATTTTCCAAAATGATGGACAAACATATGCAATAATTATCTTTTATAAATAGGCTTTGTCACTTAAGTCCAAACCTTTTGTTTTAAAGAATTGTGAAACAGTCTTAAGGTGCTCTAGTTAAAAAATAAAATGATTTACTACTGTACATGTACAAATGTTGATAAAACACATTAAATCATGATTTACTAGTCAATCAAACCAACCTGTGTGTCTATTTTATTGTATAGCTTGCTTGTTAGAAACTGATAACAAAGCTTTCAAAGATTTCACAGACTTTCTAGATAAACAGTTGTGATAATTGTGATGTGCAAGCAGCAAAAAGATAATCATACAACTATTTTCAGTGAAACAAATGATGATTTGCATGATGACGGCACACTTGTTAAAGACTCTTAATCACTCTTTGTAATTTCTTTTTAACACTATGCTTTATGCTAAATGGAACTGGTTTGCTCACAGTTGGAAACATGCATGTAGGACTTCCATTCATTTTGCATTACTACTCGCAAAACTTAGTTGATATTTGTATTACCTGAGAACCAAACTGTTCCTATATTAAACTGCAGCCAAAGAGCTATCTGAATATCACATGAAAAAACAATGAAAAGAGAAACAAAAACAAAATGAAACAGTAATTATCCTTTCAGACTATCCTAAAAATAATATTCTTGTGCTTAATCGAGCCAGCAAAACTTGAAATCTTACAGAAATGAAACACAAAACACATAAGTGTGACCAAATTATATTTCATGTTATTATTTTGTGCTTTTGATATCTTTGTTTGTTTGTTTGTGTGTGTGTGTGTGTGTGTGTGTGTGTGTTTTCACTGACTAAGCCTCACATTAACCTTTGTTTAAATATGGGTTAGCAGCCATGCCAGTCATAAAGTGGATTATTTCCTCCTGACTGTAATCATGCACCATACAGCAATAACGCAACAAATAAACGTGACTGACTGAACAAACACACCCACATCATAATTGGAAGGAACATAAACTACATTCCTTCATAATCTGGTGAGGCTTGTTTAATACTCTTGTATCCTGTATGTGTCATCAGCGCGGGCTAACTGTCACTTTTAACTAACTTTGATAAACCTGTGCAGGTAAACTGGTCCACGAGATCAAGCAAGAACATCTGGAGAGATAATGTGGCCTAAATGGAGAGTCAAACACACTGAATAATTTCACCTAATAATATTATAATTACTGCAAAAGAAACATGGTCTACAGGTCAATATCAAACTACACTTTACCTTACATAAAAAAAGAGTTAAAAGTTATTTTACATGCTTTTTTGCTGCATGCAGGGAGACTAATATTGCATGTTGAAAATGTGAAAATCCGTGTCTGTGTATGATAATCTGCTTCTCTGTCTAAGCATTTCGTAAAGTATTTTTTGCACTTCTCCACACACACACACACACACACACACACACACACACACGCACGCAAATAGGCTACAGACAGACACACAGAGATACGAATTGCGCGGCGAAATCCCGATATGAGGTTTACACAAAGTGCCAGCTCTACTCAAGAATGATTTCATTAGGCTACTTACCTGAGACAGAAATGAACGCTATTAATAATCCCAGGAATGTCTTCATATTAACCTGCGCTCTGCTGGTGGAGAGGACTAATGGATCTGCGAGGTCTCCTGAGGAATACTGGAGGCGCGTAATCCTGTCTGGGAGCATATCATTCTGCACTATATCATATTCATGTTTTGCTTAGACTACAAAATCTATTAGGCTATATCATATATTAGTTAATAGCGTCCTTTGTATCCCAGCCCGCCACAGCCAACTCCTGTCTTCCTCCACTCAGTTCTGAGTAGAAGAATGAAACTTAGAGCCCTCGAGTTCACTCATGTTATTCTGACTGTACATTTCCGGAGGGCCATGTGTGGCTGCAGGGCTGGAATAACCGCCTCCCACTACTGACTCTGTTTGGAAACAGTGTATTTTTGTCAGACATTATTTCTTATATGGTAGCATGGAGTAGCTTATTCACCAGGAAGTTGCCGCTAAAGGCGTCTGGAGGCTCATTGACACATTTTGGTTAAATTAAATATCAGCTCTAGGTCTACGGAGCATACAATGCCCTACAATAAAATAGTCAGTACGAAAAATAGCACTTCACCCATGAGGCCACTAGATGACAGAGTATCCACAACTATTTCCCTCTTTTTCTTGGATAGACCCTGCCCTTTAATGCTGTTTTTAATCTGTTTCTGCTTCTACTTATTTGATTTAGAGCTATGAATGAATGGCGTTTTAAGAGCAGACTCTTGGCTAAAGGGAAAAATAATAGCCTATTATACACATTCACTATTCAAATCGTCCGTCTATCCAGGGGGTCAGGGGTTCCCAAAGTGGGTCCCGATGACCCTGGATGTTTTGATCACAAGTCTCCCTCCCCACCTACAGTATACTATACCATAATTCACATTTATTCAGTTGGCAGATGGGGTTCCTTGGGACACCCCAAACGAAAAAGAAAGATAGCCTAATAAATTTAGGAAGGATAGGCCTACTACACAATATCACTGGAAACTCAATGCCCCAAGAGTATGTAAAACCACATCAGTTAAAATAATGCCATAAAGCACGATAAGGTGGCTATAAACTCACTACTGAGCACCATAGCACCCAAGTCCCTATGAATATCACATGGATTTTTCATTATTGAAAATCTTACAAACCATAATAGTCCCTATAGGAATATTATAGTAATTTTTCGGTAGGTACGATCTTATCAAATGTGTGTGTGTGTGTGTGTGTGTGTGTGTGTGGGGGGGGGGGGGGGGGGGGCTATATCTTTCCTTGGCATGACAAACTTTGGGAACCCCTGCCCTTATTACCCCAATCCCAACACACACACACACACACACACACACACACACACACACACACACACACACACACAGCGCGCGATCAGGTGACAGCCTTTGGAGCAGCTGGCCAGCCTCGCTTTCGCTCAAGCTCCCCATCATCCAAACACATCCCTTTAGCCTCGGATACACCGTCACCACCGGGACTTACGGGGAGGGATCGGGATCGGAACGGCTCAGCTGCTGCATCGATCCACCACCACAATCTGCTTTTCACACGCAAACAGTGAACACACACGGTGCTGGACACAGGGTGGACGGCATGGGAGAGCACACGGCGTTTCTGCTGTTACTGGTGGCGACCTTGACGCTCTCATCTGAGGTGAGCAAACGCTGTTGACTAGAGAAATCTCAGTCTGTGAGCTCGGCGAGCCATTTCCCCTCCTTGTCTGTCTGCGGGCCTAGAGGAGAGGTGACAGGGAGTGCTTTTCAAATCTCTGCCTCAAAAATGAATTATATGTATTGAAATGAAGGGGAAAATATAACTGTCATATGGCTGTTGATGGTGCGTAGACTAATTACATGAAGGCTAACGTTATGTGCGCAGCCCTGCTACCACAGATAAACACTATCACTGCGCTTAGCCCAGGCCTGCAATCCTGACGAACCGATAATATTGTTTTCATCCAACATTTTGACTTGTTGGAGTCCATCGATGTTTAGGTCTATGGTGTCCACAGATTTACTGCGTAAATTAGCATGTACAATAACCCAGCCGCTAATGGCACGAATGCTACCAAGGCCTACCGTTAGATGTCAGTGATTGACAGCTTGGCACTGCCATGTTGGACATGTTTTGTTTGTCTGAGTCCGATTTTTTGCCCCACGTCGTTTTGTTAAACACTCTGTGTCGTTTATTTGTCAGTTGTTAGTTAATTTTATTTGTTTATCATTGGTAACACAGTAAACTGATACGAAAATAAGAGAGCTAGCCTTTGCTGGAAATTTTAACTGATTGGCATGGTAACGGTTGTGCTGACTGTACAAACACCAACTGTAGGCTAATGTAACGTTATCCCACTTTCAGGCACATTCAGTCAGTTTGTCTCGTTCAAAGCGTTTTAATTAAACCTGTTAACACTGAAGTATTGCCAGGCTACGTCAAATATACCCTATGAGCAGTACAGCTTTGATGTGAATCTGTCCTTTCAGCTGATGATGGCAGTGTAAGTCGACAGAGGTTTCGCTGTGTATTTGCTGATATGCCACAGTGTGTGGTGTAGCGTCGACCTAGCCCAGTTGTTCCGCGGTTGCAGTTCTCCAGCTGCAGGGTGCTGACAGTGCTGAGGAGAATGGAAAAAGATGCAGCCTAGTTTGACACAAGCAAGATGGCGTCTGCAGCTCGCTGCTGCTGCTGCTGCGCTGGACCACGACAGTCCGTCAACCACAGAGAGATACACAGTCCAGTCCCAGGTGGAAATAGGGTATACAGGACTACACTGCAAAAAGCGAATCGTTAGATGAGTGCTATTTTTGTTTTCTGTCTGCGCATTCAGGGTGCAGGAAGGACAGGGAGAGTGTTCCTGGAGTGCAGACTCCAGATAATAACAGCCCTAGCATTCCCAACCAAACCCTGCATGTTGCAGTGAAAAAATCTCTACAGGAAAATTATACAAGAGACATGGTTTGATATTATGTAGCATTCAAGAACTTCCTCCAATGAACAATCACTGTACTATTCCTATAATATCCATACCGTGACATGTAGTGTGTCGTTGGTACTCAATGATGAATTTATAGTGACCTTATCATCATCTATGGCATCACTATACCATTTCTAAAATATTCCCATAGGATATTATAGTTTATAGTTTTGCTGTAATGTTTGTATAGTATCCATCCCACATGTATAATAGGATTACTATGGTTCTTTTTATAAGGGTCATATGATATCAGGGTTCAAATGTTTTTGATAGCCTACCCATTTTGTGAAAATACCCAGTTCAATCCAGCCATTGCTCACAGGACCATTGCACCTGGTACATTCCATCTATCTGAAGTGCGTGTTTTCTAGGCTACAGGCTGAGTCATGATGGAAAGACTCAAACAGACCTTGCAGTGGTACCTGGATGTGATAACCTCTCTGCACACTGCTATAACCTGCCATACTAGATGAATGTGGCCCTAAGCACAGAAACAATTTACCAGTACACAGGTCTGATGTAACTATTCCTTGTGCTATATCTTATTCTTTATGAAGTCTTACCAGTGACATGTGAAGTGAACAACGCCTCATAGACTGATATAGTCATATTTTTTAATGGATTTTAAGTAGTAGTTGGCGTAAACATGTTATTACAAATGCTTTAAACACAATTTTGTTTTATATTCCGTAGCATAACACATATTCCCATAACCTTCCCCGGATTCAGTTGGGTGTTGGTTCATGCACTCATTGCTTACTGCTGTAGTTTTTTGTGTGATTCCTGTTACGATTCAAACAGAGAGGGCAAGACGGATGCAGTATATGATGCGTGGTATTCGGAAACAGAATAGATGCAAACATGCATCTGAATGATTGATCACAGTCTGCAGCAGGCTGATAAGATGAGAAGAGCGTATTCTCTTCAGAGAGCAACATTGGGACATCCCATCATGACTCACAGGAGGCTAATGTTATGCATTACTTCACAAGTAAACACAGCATCAACTCTGAATTAGTCATTTTGCCACTAAATTGGCAACAGATGGCTTGGTGGCTAGCGTTTTGTCAGCTTGCAGCATCAGTCTTTTCTGATGTCTGCCAGAAAAATGGAAAGCCCAGAAGGCGAGGCATATTGAGACTTCCTCCAATTGTGTCCCCAAACAAAAAGAACGGAAAAACAATGAGAGCAGAGAGCTACATGTCCCGTTGGACTGCAGGGGGTAGATGTTTCTTTTGTTTCCAATAAGGCCAAAGCCAGGTCAGTGGACAGAAGAGGTTATTTAAGCCTCATATTCACTCGCAGTTGGATTCAAAGTAGCCTATGGTGTTTGAAATTGATGACTCTCTCTCTCCTCTTTGCTATAATAGGCTATATGGTAGTTTCTCTCTCTCTCTACTCTCCCGTTGCTCTATCTCTCACATGGGAAATGAATAAAACTGACTTGGCAAGACACGTGTTAATAAAGGTGGGCACACATGCTGCCCTACGGCTGTAATGCTGAGCTCTCTGGCCTTGGGCTGTAAGTGATAAAGCAGAATGCCTTGCCTGGCTCTAACTGAAATCGCAGTAGCGTTATACTATAATTCACAGAGGCCTTGACCCTTACAGCCTACTAATCCTGATGCTGCATAGAGAGGCAAATGTAAGTGCAGGATTGTGTGTGTGAGAGAAATAGAAATAAAGTGAGAGGGAATAAATATGCATAAGCTACATAAGGAGATATTTACAGTCAAACTATCTTTGGCAGTTTGGTTAAAAACTATCTTCATTGAACCCTTCCCCTGCTTCACTCCTCTCTCTTCCTTTGTCTGTCTAGGTGCCCGCTGATGACTCTGTGGGTCTGCTAGCCGAGCCCCAGGTGGCCATGTTCTGCGGGAAGCTCAACATGCACATCAGTGTGCAGAGCGGCAAATGGGAGTCGGACCCTTCTGGCACCAAGAGCTGCATCGGCACCAAGGAGGGCATCCTGCAGTACTGCCAAGAGGTACGAAAGGAGAGGGGGAGAGCATGACAGAGACAGAGAAACGGAAAGAGATATAGCGAGCAGAGAGGGAGACAGATGAAGTGAGATCCAGGAGGAAGGAAGGCAGTGAAGAAAGTACATGGTGGTCTAAAGAGGGAAGATGACAGGGTGTTTGTGCAGAAACCCAGAGCTGTCACTTTTCTCCAGGTGTATCCAGAGTTGCAGATCACTAACGTTGTGGAGGCCAACCAGCCCGTCAGCATCCAGAACTGGTGCAAGAAGGGCCGCAAGCAATGCCGCAGTCACACACACATCGTGGTGCCATACCGCTGCCTGGGTAAGCAGTTTTGGTGGTATGTGTGTGTGTGTGTGTGATACCGAGCGCGTGTGTGTGGTTTGCACAAGTGCGTATATAACTACTCGTGAAGAATAAAAACATGTTTATGTTGCAGTTGGGGAGTTTGTGAGCGATGCCCTGCTCGTTCCTGACAAGTGTAAGTTCCTGCACCAGGAGCGCATGGACCAGTGTGAGAGCCACCTGCACTGGCACACTGTGGCCAAAGAGGTGAGGAGAGACAACGAGACAGCACCCAAACTCACTGTATGAACGTCATATACTGTTCAGTGCCTCCTACCATCATGATATCCACTAGTCACTCTTCCTCTCTATTTGTCTGTTGTCTACCTGGTGTTCTGTAGGAGTCTGCTCTAGTGACTCAGCACTCCTTAACTCCATCCTCCCCCAACTCCTTTCTGCTCTCAACCTACTCTGCCACTTCATTCTGATTCGTGTTTCCGTTTTTATTCTTGTTCCTTTCTCATTGTTCATTCATGTGCAGTCACCCGGGTCTGCCACAATAATCCCAAGTTCTCATAAGGCGCGATGTGATTTATTGTTGTATGTTTTCATTTTGGATGCTGTTTATAGATGACTAGTAGAAGTCAGCGGAGCGCTGTTAGAACATAATGATTAATGGCTGTTATTATAATTAGTCCTGCGGAGACCGCTCCATGAATCTCCATGACTACGGGATGCTGTTGCCGTGTGGCATCGACCGTTTCCGAGGCGTGGAATTTGTCTGCTGTCCAGCGGAGGCGGAACGGGAGTCGGATAGCGTGGAGCTGGAGGGGGAGGAGTCAGACGTCTGGTGGGGCGGAGCCGAGACGGAGTACTCTGATAACAGGTATCATCATTCACGCAGGTGGACGCATGAGACGCCATCAGTCAAACGCTGTGCTCACACATGCATCCATACATATAATCAGACACACACTGATGGACGTATAGACTGACGCAGTCACTCTGTCCGCAGCATGTCCCACCAGGCAGATACGGAGCCCGCCACCACTGAGGATGACGAGGATGAGGACGAAGAGGAGGAAGCTTTTGAGAGGGATGACAACGGAGACGGCGACGAAGACGACGAGGAGGACGAGGAGGACGAGGATGACGATGTGACCGATGAGCGGGATAGCGATGAGCGCAACGCTAACATCGCCATGACGACCACCACCACCACCACCACCGAATCGGTTGAGGAAGTCGTTCGAGGTAGGAAGTCGAGAGTGGCTCGTGGATGTGAATACACACCCTGTTGTTTACATGTTTTTCATTCGCTCAGTGTTGGTTTTTCATCCCCTGTGTGTTGGTATCTTAAAGCTGCAGTGGGTAATTTTTATGGATCATTTATTTAGAAGTAATAAAAATAAATCGGCATGTTTGGTGGCCAAAGACGAGCAGGATAATATGTCAGAATCTCAGAAACAGCAGTAGTATTCTAATTTCTAATAAAGAAAAATATGTGGAAACCCATCTGACTAATGAAGACAAGTCTGAAGTCATTCCTTGTGTTGGTTTGAATTTCCGGAGATTTGATTTCTTTCCTTCCGAACTTACCTACAGCAGCTTTAATTAGATATCAAGTGGCATATCTTTTTATATTTTCCATGAAATTTAGATGCGCTCATCTAGCATTCATGTTTTTTTTTTTTTTAATTTAATTTGCGTGTTTGTGTTGCTGCCTGTGTACGTATCTCAGCGGTTTGTTGGGCACGTGCTGTGTCAGGCCCATGCCATGCCATGCTGGAGCGTTGGTACTTCGTGCCTGAGAAGGGCCGCTGTGCCCCCTTCTTGTTTGGGGGCTGTGGGGGCAACAGGAATAACTTTGACTCGGAGGAGTACTGCCTAGCTGTCTGCAGCAGCTCGTGTAAGTCCCAGGACCGGAGCCGCCTGAGCTCCGACCTGTCCACACACACTAGCCTGATCCCTCTCCTCAGGCTGGTGCGGACTGTCTCTGTCTCTCTCTCATTCATTCACTCTCTATCTGCCTGGTTCATCTTCTCCTTTTTCTGAGTGTCTGATGGCTCTTAACCACTTGGAGCACTGACAAGTGTGTTTGGTTGTTCACCAGCTAATGAGTATACAATGTTATAAGATTTATTTCTCAGCAAGATAATAACTTGTCTTTGAATGGAGGGGAAAAGGTAGAAACACTGAAGAATAAACTGCAGGAAGAAAAATAGAGGCCCCACACCCTCCCCTCCTCCTGGAATAACAGGTTTTTTGTTGGTGTGCCTTTCACAGAAAGCACAGAAAAGGCTTTTTCTCAATACAAAATTTGTGATGTAACCCTTCGCCTGAGAGGCTTCAACAGCAGCATTTTGATCTTGACGGGGTCAACAGGTTGGCTCATGCTAATTAAGCATTCCAGTGGTAGGAAAATGAAAAGAAAAATGTAAAGTCAAGTGGATGAAGTGAGAGTCCCTGGTGGAAAACAGCCATGATGCTCTGTCCTTCACACGAAGCACTCGTTCAGATCCCTCGCTCCATCACTTACTAACCAGCTCAGTAACACCAACAGATATTTCTTACAGTGTGTGGGCGAGGCAGGTGTAAATGCTGAACTCTGTTTGTGTGCATCTGCGTGCATTTGTGTGTTGCATGTGTGTTTGCATGCATTGCAATGTAGCGTGTATTAGTATGCTCTTGTGTCTGCTGCTGCAGCTCTCTAGTAGTCTGACCTGGCAGTTGATTGTCTGTTTATTAATGATGTCATCATGTCTTAACCAGCTGAGTGTTGCAGTGTCTGGACAACCACAATATGTGCGTGTGTGTGTGGAAGGGGGGGAGGGGGGTAGGTAAAGGTTAATGAGTTGATGCTCTGTTTCCCAGCTTGGCTGTTTCTATGTTTTTTTTCTGGCACTTTCCACCCAGTTAAGCACAACAGTCCTCAGTGGGAGAGGATGACGCAGCGCCTGCCCTGATCCTGACTCGGCACTATTCATCTTATCTCCAGTCTCCCACATCAAACAGACACAGACACACACACACTTACTGGGAGGCTAGTCACCCTCTGTCCTCTGATAACCTGTGTGTGTTTGTGTGTGTTATACCAGCGTTTGTAATGTACTAAATTAATTTTGTGTATGTACCTAATCCTTTATATGTATTTGTTTTAACTCTAACACGTTGGTGTTATTACTAACTGTCTTTTAACTTGCAATGATGACCTTTATGTGTCTTGAGTTGAAATCAAAGAACTGAAACAATGTGGTATGTTGGAATGCAGTACAGGTTTCAGACTCAAGGGGATCAATGTGTTTCCCTTCCTTTCCCTTTCATGCATCCCCCTCTCTCTTTCCCACCACCCTCCCTGTCTCTCTGCCTCCTTTTTGCTCTGTCCATATTTCTGCTCTCCTTTCTCTCTGTCCCCCCGCTCTAATCGTTGATTCCTGCCTGCCTGTCCTCCTCCAGTGCCCACCATGGCCCCCAGTCCTCCTGATGCTGTGGATCGGTACCTGGAGTCTCCCGGGGACGACAACGAACACGCTGACTTCCAGATGGCCAAGGAAAGCCTGGAGGCCAAACACCGCGAAAGGATGTCCCAGGTGTGTGTGTGTTACCAGGGTTAGCATTCACCCTCTAACTGTTGTTGTATGCCCTGAGTCTCACTTTAATTCCTGTTTCCGGGTACACTGCATGTCGTGGTTCCCAAAACATTGGTGTGTCACAGCCTAAATCTGTAAGCAGAAAGGGTTATTTTTTGCCCCGACATGACACTCTGTCTGTCTAGGTGATGAGGGAGTGGGAGGAGGCTGAGAGGCAGACCAAGAACCTTCCTCGTGCTGACAAGAAGGCTGTCATCCAGGTAGGACACACACACACACACACACCCCATCTTCCTCCGTGTTTGTATTAAAACTGTTTGGTGCATTTCTTTTACCTGTTGCATTATTAAACATATTTGTGTGTGTTTTAATTGTATCTGTTATGCTGTTACAGCACTTCCAGGAGAAGGTGGAGGCTCTGGAGCAGGAGGCAGCAGGAGAGAGGCAGCAGCTGGTGGAAACCCACATGGCCCGGGTGGAAGCCTTGCTCAACAGCCGCCGACGCCTGGCTCTGGAAAATTACCTCAGCGCCCTGCAGGCCAACCCTCCACGGGTACACATACACATAAACACACACAAACACACACAAACATACATGAGGAGAGGAATCTCACACCACTCACACCTCTACACCTTTCACTGAAAGCAGAGCTGTTACATGAAGTCATGTTTATTTGCACACTGATGCAAATTCAGTAAAAGGTACAGTATTAAAACCAAACAAGTGACAATAGTTTGCTCAGTGGATGTTGTATATTAGTGTTAAATTACAAAAGCATCACTCAAGGCTTCAGTTGTAATTAGCAAAGACACGGCCTGGACCCTTTGCCTTGTGGCTCTAAAGGCCAAATTGGGAAGATAAAACATCTATTGTGATAATTCTCTGTTAAACGCATAAAATATATACTGTGCATCATACACATAGGCTTCCATTACATTTCCACTGAATGTAATAATCCCACTAACTGTCTACAACTCTGTCACCACCAGCCTCGCCAGGTGTTGAGTCTGCTGAAGAAGTATGTGCGTGCAGAGCAGAAGGACAGGCAGCACACTCTGAAACACTACGAGCATGTCCGCACCGTTGACCCCAAGAAGGCCGCACAGATCCGACCTCAGGTACTCTTCACTCCCACAGTCAGAGCTTTTAACCATATTAAACCTTCAGTGTGTTAACAGCAGCTACAATGCATGTATTGGTAAATTAGAAGAAAGGTAGAAAGGTATGATGGTACATCTAAATACATTTTCACTTTTTAATCAGTGTTATGTTTGCATTCTGTGTTTCTAATATGGCTCCTTTGACCTTTTTCCGACCCTCAGGTTCTGACCCACCTACGTGTGATTGATGAGAGGATGAACCAGTCACTGGGGCTGCTCTACAAGGTGCCTGGTGTGGCTAACGAGATCCAGGATCAAGTTTGTAAGTGTTGGCTTCATACCTATGCATGACTGCTTTAATTCCTATTGTATAGCTACTTATTGTATGTAGAACTAAAGCTGTACAGCACTGTGTGTGTTTTTTTACGAATTCCGCTCAGGCAGTCGGGGTGTGAGGGGACACTTCACATTATCATAAAAGTCATTTTTTACAATTCATTTTAGTACTTAATTGAGCAGTATCATATTCATAAACAGATGTAAAAGTTGTTGTTATTGGGGAAATTTAACATCAACTGTAAATCTTCACGTATGGCTGCAATTTTTCACACAACACCCATAATCATCTTCTTGTATGAAAATAACTTCATATGAAGTGAAAAAGTACTTCTGGGGTTCGTCATCTTTTTGCATGGGCTGCTTCCATACAGTGATGCATGGCAATATTTCCAAATCATTTTATGATGGTATGACAACACATATTCTGGTGTTAGGGTCCTAAAGAAGACAATATTCACTTCAATGATAGGCACAAGATGACCAAAATGTATTACAGCTGTAAGGAGAAACACCACATGTAAATGATAGAAGCTGTCTCAAAGATGGGTTAGTAAAGACAAATCTTTACACTTCATGAGAGGGGAGGGGTCGGCTCTATAGATAACAAAACCATCTTAAAGTGCCCACCAGACAAGGCCAGGTGGTCTTAGCCTTGACTGACTCCCTTCACTAGTGTCCTAGTGTAATGCAAATGCTTCCAGTCTTTATTAGCGTATCAAGATAAAGGGAAAAAGCTAAGCTGGGATGACCAAGAGGATTGGATAGAGAATGGTTGGTAAAAGTAAATGTATATGAATGAAGATAGTAATTTTGTATACTCCCACACTGGCAGTTTATAATAAATCACATTGTTTTATAAGCTTCTATGTATCTGTCATATGCTATAAGCTATATTTCAGCAATGGTTCAGTTGCTAACATTAACTAGCAAACCTAACATCACTGTATTCTCCATAGAAGAAATTAAGGCAGCTAATCACATTAATGTAAATGGCTAATTAATTAGGCCTATATATCATCACCATGAATGTGCAGTGGGACTGTACAGAATCTGTACTTGTTATATCAGTTAACCCCACAACCTCTGCAGTGCTGACTTTGTATTAAAACATGTTTGTGGATTATGGTGATGGATGACCTACTGATAACACAGCATCTCTACAGTTGGTCTACCTTTCATGCTAAGTAATCAGGACAGGAGTGCTGTATGGACTTCACTTTGCATGCATATTTTTCCACCATATCTCGCTCCCATCTGTTTCTCTCTGGCTCTCTCTCACTCACGCTCGCTTTCTCCCGTTCTCCATAGCTGTTATAATGCAGAGAGTTCAGTCTGAGCTGTCTCAGCAAGTCTCTTCCCTGCAGAGCAATGGGCGGGTGAGTTGCACCCACTCACATACGCACTTGCTCTCTCTTTTTTGTATAAACTGAACTCTCACACATACATAAATAGAATCAGCTCTCTTCTTAAAGGTGATACAAGAGAAAGACACATACATCATGCTCTTGCACACACATGCACATCCATCCATACAGTATATGCACACAGGGTTGGGGAATAATGGGTTGAATGCAATAGGAGTACAGTAATCTGATCATGAAAAATAGTAACTGTTATTGGGTACAGTTAATGAAAAGGAGAATTTGAAAAAAGATGGATTACTCAGAATCATGTTTGAAGGGCAAAAAGGATTTGGATTGTGAGATTATAGGCACAAACGTCATGATTGTACAGGATGATAATTTCATTTTCAGATTTACTCATCAATTAACAGATTTGGGAGGCATATTACACAAAGTAACTGAAAGTATTCAGACAGATTACATCAGCAAATTGATTTTATCCTATGGGTTAGTCTCCACACTTTTTAGCAGGTAATCAATAATCTGGAGTGGATTACACTTTGAAAGTAAGCTTCCCCGTCCTGCACAGACACACAGAGAGAGTAATGTTCCTCTGTGTTTCCAGGTTGACGGCAGGGTGAGTTACGGTAACGACGCTCTGATGCCTGACCAGGCCTACAGCTCTGCTCCTATGGACCCTGGCCTGGACGGACTGGGCTTCATCCACCCTGAGAGCTTCAACCAGCCCAACACAGAGAACCACGGTAACACACACACACACACACACACACTGGATTGGTATATACAAAGAGAAAAACAAATTGAAATAAATCTTGAACTGAAAGGATGAATGGAAGTCAAACTCTTCATGGAGTATTAACACTCATTAGCTAAGGAATGTGTGTAGAAGAACATTTTGTCATCACATGTAGAGTTTGTAATCAACTGTAATTGACAGAGATTGAATAGATTGCACTTTGGAATGAAACCTTTTTTCTCTCTCTCTTCGTTTTCTTTTGCTGCAGTTGAGCCTGTTGACGCACGTCCAGTTCCAGATAGAGGCCTTCCCACACGACCTGGTATGTGTGTGTGTGCGCGTGTGTGTGTACTCTTGCAATATGGGCGTGAGTGAGTAGTCCACATTTTGGCATTTGATATCTGTCTCTGGCTTTGTGTGTTCAGTTAGTCACATCATAATTTGTTTGCATCAAGAAGAGCACATAATACCAATACATTGAAATGATGTATTTCTACGCATGATAAAAAAAATCCTACATCACCACTAAACCTCTGTGATACTGTATGCATGTGTATGTGGTTTTTAATAGTATATTTTTTCTTTGCATTTGCCTTTGTGTTCAGTATCTGCTCTTAAGCCAGAGGAGATGCCAGAAGTGCGGATGGAGACTGAGGAGAGGCAAAGCGCTGGTTACGAAGTTCATCATCAAAAACTGGTATGAAAACCAATCTTGTAAATAAATAATCCTACAATCTTCATCACATCACTCTTTTGATACTGCACTGGTCTGCACTGTGGCTGATTAATAGGCTGTGTTTTGATTGACAGGTGTTCTTTGCTGAGGATGTGGGGTCCAATAAGGGCGCCATCATCGGGCTCATGGTTGGAGGGGTTGTCATAGCGACCGTCATTGTCATTACCTTGGTGATGCTGCGGAAGAAACAATACACCTCCATTCATCACGGTGTCATCGAGGTAAAGGAGAGAGTGTGGCTTTCTAAATGGGTGGGGTTGTGTGAGATACAGTAGTGATCATTGCTGCTGTGGGATTGCAGTAGATTATCGGTATTTGTAAGGCTGATTTACATATAAATACAGCAACAAAAATATAGGGATCTACTCAAAGCCGTTTTTGTTTGACTAACCTTCATTATCTGTGTTGGTAGGTGGATGCAGCGGTGACACCAGAGGAGCGTCATCTGAACAAGATGCAGCAGAACGGCTATGAGAATCCCACCTACAAATTCTTTGAGCAGATGCAGAACTAAGGAGCTTCTCTTCAACATTTTCTTTCGGCTTACCCCCCACCCCCGCTCTTTCGCTTGTAGGCGCCGTTCCATTCTGGCCCCTCGCCCTTACCTTAGCCCCTACCCCTTAGTCACTCACAGTGTTAAGGGGGAATGGATAGGTGTAAATAGTATCGCAAAGGCTGATTTTTATCCTGTTTGAAAGTAAGGAAAAGCTAGGTGAAGCCTTTGTACCGGTATATTCCTATTCAGGGGTTTGGGGCGAAGGTAGTGGCATTGAGCTGAAATGGAACAAAGCCTGCTTAATCCCCCGTCCCTTGATTGTAGAGTGCAGCACTTCAACATCCATTTACCTGCAATTGGTCAGACAAGGGTTCCCTATTCCACCTGCACATTTTAGCCAATCACAGAGGAAATGTCATAGTGTTTGTACAGAAAAGCGAACACCCTATCGACTATTTATATCAAGTCATTTGTCAGGAGCTCAGATCTCCCTCCCTGCAGTACTGCGCTCGCAGCTCAAAGCTAAACCAGAAACTTGGAAACCCCAGCATTTCAATTCCCCTTCACTCCCTCCCAGCTCCAGCTCTCGGCCCCATTTTCCTCCATCTCTCCCGCACACTCCCGCTCCCCTACTCTCAGATGACAGCTGTGCTGTGTTTGATGACATAACAGCTCTTAGAGCTGGCGATGGGAGGAGGGGCTCTCTGAGCGCCTCTCCGCAGGATTAAAGCCCAAGCGTTTCAGGTTTGTTTTTCAAAAAAGGAGAAAAAAAAGCAGAAAAAAATATATACATCATCAGAATATGTAAAAGTTGAAAAATATTGAATGTTTTGTTTTCTGATTTTTTTTATTTTATTTTATGTGTAATGTATTAAGACAGAGATTAGCTGTAAGTATATGTAGTGCATGGCAATATTGATGACAGATACAGTATACTGTATGTTGAGGTCCTCGGCTTCACTTGTGGGAGCGGCCCTCTTACTAGACGTTTTAGCAGGATTGTACATTTCTAGTGTCTTCTTTGTGATCTTGTGATATGAAGAAGAAAAAGAGTATTTAGAATCTGGTCTGCTTCGTTGTCACACAGACTTGCTTTAACTGAATCTTTGCTCTTTACGTTCATCTCCATGCCTCACTCTGTGTTAGCTGCATGGGCAGAATGCTCTATCTATATGTAATATAATATGAAGTGTAATAGTATCCGAAAGGAAGTCGATTGTGTTACTGTTTGCGTTCTATGCACTCTGAGTTTCATTTAGGAAGTCTGTTATTACCACCAAATATTATTGCTGTTATGTTGATTCCCTGTTACCAATTCCACTGATGTTGCACATCGGGTTTCAGTTAGAATTAGGATAAAGGTCCAACTTTGGGATGGAGGTGGATGCTTAGCTTGTGTTTTCCTCCACTCCTAATTGTGTCATTCCAGATTTAGCATTCCACTCTCCTCCTCGCCTGTAAATATTTGGATCATTTAGATCCGGGTCCAAAGGGCCCAGTTTCATTAATCAAGCTCAAACCCTCCATCTCTCTCTCTCCCCGTTTGTGTGTCCTTCAGTCCTTAGTTGTTACAGCTTTCCAAACCCCCTTTTCTCTTGAATCTTTTCCCCCTTTCTAGCTGTGTTGGCAATATTGTACAGTACAGCACTCTGGAGTCAGTGTGTGAGAGTTTGATTGGCAGATGGGACTTGGTGAGCCTAGAGAGATAAGAACATCTCGAACGTAGTCTAGTCTGTCTCATCTCTCTCTCACACACTCACTCTTACTCACACATTCCCTTCACCATATCTCACATACACATTCTATTTTTCTATATTTCCTGTCTATACATGTACAGTGTTTCTGTTTGTCCAGTGGTGGATTTCCCTTGCCTACCTATCTGTTGTCAAGTCTCTTTTAATCAAGTCTCAGGCCTCCTGCTCTTAAAGCAGAGGCAAAACACAACTCTTACATCAGTATGTGGACATCATGTGGGCATGAATTACCACCAATTGAATGACCTCTCTAAATTTGGGGAGGCTGAACATATCTCACATCAATAAATAGAGACAAGAGACAAGACATTCCCTGCTCCTCAAATTAAGTCAAATGCCACCTCCAATCAACATGAATGTGACATGCATATTGTGCAATTATACCATAGAGATACACACAACACTAATCACCTCTACACTCCTTATCCACACACACATGTACAGACACTAACTGAAGCTCTTAATCAGGTGAATGTTATAAATTTGTATTGATACTCACTCTGGGTGTCTTTGGAGGCTAGTGGTAAATGATGGCTTTTTTTCTCTCATTGATTCAGTGACTTTTCTCCCTGTGTAGCTAAATGAACCATTTGCTTAGACTGAGAAAAAGCTTTCTACACTCACTATCCCATGAATAAAATTTTGAATGTACATATAACTTTCTGGCTGTGAGTCATTTTTGAATCCCTTACTGTGTGAATTTATAAGTCCTTGAAAATATGCACTTTTGCATTTCAAAGCACAAAAGCTGAATTGATTGAATCCCAGACGTTAAGAAAAAAGCTTGCCACTTTATTCCCCCTGGTGGACAAAAAGGGTCCAGCAATTTAGGGAACAAAACACTAAATAAAATACAAAACAGATCCTCTATAAATGGAAAATATGAAAATACACTTGCCCTTGTGGCTATCAAAAACATGGAGTACCGGTATATACAATGGAAACAATTCTAAACTACAGACAAGGAACAAATTATGCAAAGCTCATAACTGGGTTTTCAGTCACACATTCATACATCCAGACACATGCACACAACCATGACATTTTGGATCTCAGTGATCTCACAGCTCGCACGCATACATATTCTGCCTCTCATCCCGAACAGGCTTCTCCCCTTGGTTAGAGTTAAAAAAACAAAAAAAAATCAAGCACTTCCCACCTGCCTCGGTCCAACTCTGATCAGATTGTAAAGAGAAGGACAAAGTTGTCAGTCCACACCGATCAAGGATCAGCTTTGCATTTCCGCGCCTAATGAACAAAGTTATGTCAAAAGGAAGGGAGTCGACCGATTCCCAATCAGCGGTGGAGAGCAACCTCTACCCGCGGCAGCTGGAGAGCGCCGTGGCCCCGCCCCCTTCAGCTGTCCTTGTCTAGCGTGGTGGCCAGGGTCACTGTAGTGATGGGCTGACCGATGCCGTGCAGCTGCATGCGAGCCAGTTTCTTCTGTTCACACTCGGTCACCAGGGTGTTGAGCTCGGCGGCACTGTAGCCAATCAGAGTCCTCAGGTCGCACACAAACTTGTAGACGAAGCGCTTGCCCTGTACCTTGCTGATCATGTCCCCGTCGTAGTAATACCTGAGCAACAATATTACACTGTGAGAGAAGTTCACCACACAAGCCTACTTAAAAACAAACAATTCTACTTAAGGTGACTGAATTGATTTTAAATACACAATGCTGAGTCTGTTCACACACACGCTATCAATTTAACACTCGCCAAAATAAAAAAGAAAACAAGTTGATTATGCTGAAGCACTGACAAGATTCTTTTCCACATTCTGTCCTTGATTTTTCAAGGACATTTTAATGCCCCCATAATCCCAATTTCAGAGGCATTGTCTGTGCTTGCAGGGCATTTTCACTCCAAGCTGCTGTTGATTTCCTGTCCTGGCACACACACAAAAAAAACAGATGACAACAGAAACAAACCTGAGGGCTCTGCTGAGTTTCTCATAGTTCATAGTAGGCTTATTCTTGCGCTGGCCCCATTTCTGGGCCACAAGCTCGGGCTGGTTGAGTTTGAACTCCCCTTCCTCGCCGACCCAGGAGATGCAGTCCCTTGCATCTTTGTCTGTCAGCAGCTCCAGCAGGAACTGCCACAGCTGGATCTGACCATTGTTGCCTAGCACCGGAGGGAGAACAAATTTATTGTTTACATGTAAAATATTATTTTATATACTGTATATGTATATATAATACTTACGTCCACATAAGTTCCATGAACAGTGCAACACATTTTGTTGCTACCACAGGAACCATTCGCTATGAAACAACATGTTTCAAAATGTGAAATAAACACTTTTCTGGCGTGGAGTGGCATATGTGTCGCCATAGTTTGTATACATGTTAGAGCAATGGTCTTTAGACCCTCTAACATGGTAGATGGTTTCCCAGGGAAGCAATAGTTTGTGGTTCACTGTTCAAGGAATTCATATGGAGGTAAGCACACAAACCAATGCTGCTGTTTTAACAAAGTGAAATATTGCTTTTACAAGTTAGAATCAGGTAGGCAATAATTATATATTAAACAAGTTATGGTGATGTCAAAGAATCTTTCTGACAGACACTATTTTTCTCACACACAAAGACAACACCCATGGGGAACGACTGCTAGTTAAACATACAGACAACAGACAGAGTCCATACTGTGTGTTATGTAGAGTACCTGTGCGGTTGCCAGGTGAGCTGCGCTCCTCTCCTCCTGAAATGCGGGGCGTCCTGGGGCCGCGGCTCTGCTTCAATACCTTTATGGTGGTGGGTGTATTCACTGCAGCAGGGATTATCTGCACAGCTGGAGACAGACAGTAGTCAGAGATGTACAGTACATCAACCATCAGAACTACTGGGAGGATTCTGGGTAAGACTTCATATAATAATCTTCAAACTCTAGCAAAGTCGATGGATCTTGTCCGACTCTTTGAAATAATAATTAGGCTATTTTGGACGGTTTTGCCCTCAAATACTTTGGTTCTTAGATTTTTCAACATCACTCTCCTGCAGATGAGCAAAAGGTTTTCCCTGCATAGTATTTGCAAACAGACCATGATAACCTGTTCAGCTCACGACTAGCCAAAACCAATTCAAAGTATCTGTCCTAAAGGCTGCAGTTTCATCAAGCTAATTCTAAAACTTTTTAATGCCTTTTACAATTAAATACAAAAAAAGGCCAATTTTGCTGCTGAAGTGAACACCAAAATGGAAAAAAATATATATGTATAACACTATAAACAGACTTACGTTGATCGATGGTGACAGTGGCGTCCTGGCCAGACTGGTCCTGACTGGCCAACACATCTGAAAGAAACACATGCGATTAGGCTGAATTCTGTGTCAAATTCACATTGGTCAGGCTGTGATTACTCTCCCTAATATGACCAAGTTGTAACTTTGGCCTACAGCGTGCCTCTGTTCACTTCTAACTACACACTGTCAACCATCAACCTGTATCACACACACACACACCCCAGAACGACGGCTCCTGACTTACATTTGCGTAGGAGTTCCAGGTGGCTCCAGAGTATCTCTCCATTAGGCACTTTCTGAAGGAACTCTTCCTGGCTGAAGGAGCAGAGGTCTCGACCCGGGATGTGAATGCCTCCTATTTCCATCTCATCAATGTTAAACTCCTTCATCACCCACACAGCCCAGTGGATCACCTGATCGGCTGTCCAGAGCACGGGGTCTGAGGAGAGAGAAAGTAACCTTGTAAGCTAAATCAATAAAAAACAAACATGATAAAGGAGGAGTTTATTTTTCCCCCCACAGTAAGGTATTTTTTAGGGTGCTCCTCACCATACGGTATGCCCAGGCGGACCTGCTCCTTGCGGTAGCCCTCGAGCGCTGCGGCCCAGCGCGTGACCTGCTCTGAGGTGTCATCAGACAGCGCAGATCGCTCCACAGCAATGAGCTGTCCCTCCTCCACCAGAGCGCCCTCCTCCCCTGCTGCATCTGGGTCGATCACCACCTCTACCGTCTCTACCGGCTTCACAATCTCCAAGATATTCAACTTCTCCTCACCTGGACAAGAGCGTAAGGACAAAGGAGTGAGCTTGAAGTGCGTATGTACAATTTGACAATATTTAAGCTTTCATCAAATAAACGTTGTAGTTGGATGAATTGCAACAGTGAAGTGTGTCTGCATATCTCCTCTACACAGCATGTTATCAGGATTTCATAGGGTTATATTATGGTGTTTTTGGGTAAATCTGTACCTGGTTTGGCTATGATCTGCAGGCTGAGCTGCACCGTGCCATCTGTCTTCACTCCTTGATCAAAGAGGCTATGATCAGGATGCAGCTGAAAAGAGAGACACAACAGATGAGCTGAATAAGAGAATGAGAGGTGAGACTTGCAGCTCAAGCATCAGCCCCTATAGGAATTTTCAACTGCAAGTTTTTTTTTTGCTAAATTGACAAGTACTTCCAAATATACCACTGACTTGTAACTTTGAACAATCACCACACGATTAACACATCACATGTCTGGGCCCTGTCATTCTTTAAACAACTGCCAGCAACCATAATTTTCACACATTATTACAATGTTATGGCAATAAGTGTCTAATCAAAAAACTTGTCAAGAAGCGATACTTGCAAATGTATCCTGTAGCACAGAATGCATTCTAAGTTTCTATAACATTTTCCAAAATATTTTTAGTTTCAATGATCAAAGAAAAATGTCAAATCATAGAGGGAACTTGTTCTACTGTATTTATGTGCATTGTTACCTGAATATCCTGCAAGCAGATCTCATACGCATCCAGTGACACCTGAATACGAGGCTCCAAAAGCTTCTTCAAATTGCCGATTGGCTCATTGATGTCAATATCTTGTTGAATCAAATCTGATGCTGTGATGGTCTGTTCCTCAATACTAAGGGTAAAACAACAGAAGGGAGTTATACACTGAAAATAACTATAAATGTATAGTTCCTGCATGTACAACAGCATTCAAGTCAAATTCACATTTTGCTCACCCTTCCTCCAGGCACCCCTGTTTCTCCTGTCCATCAATCTCGATCTCTATCATCTCTTCCGATTCACTTTTAGACATTCTCTTTTAAACACCAAGGGGCAAGCTGCTGTAGAAAGGTAAGTGAAAGATGTTTAAATACCATTTGTTATTGCAATGACACAATGATCAAAAAGTACTGGGCAGAGCCAAAAGCACCAAGGAAAGGAACTGTTATATTGTTCATTAAATGAAGAAAATGGTAGCTTCCAATAAAAAGCCATGAAATGTGGCGGGAATTGATTGGAAATGACAACTATATAGCTCATTTTCACATTCTTTAGCAAACAAATTAACTTATAATTGCATTTTATGGATATTTCCAGTGGCTGATGATCTAAATTACTTTGATGGAGCAGACTGCATATGCCTTGAACTATGTATAGCCTAGTCCCAAATCCTACAATCTATCAAGGCTGTCAACTTGAGACTGAGGGGACTTTCAGTTAGAGATGCTTAAAATGCTTAACAACACATTATATAAATACAGCCAACTGGTAACCCAATTAAAAAGACCTATAATAATAAAAAATATAATAATACATTTTAGAATAATACCATACAATTTCACAGCTAAATAGCCTATACAGCCTATACATGTCCCTTTAGGAATACTATATTGATACCATAGGAGATAAAAACATGCCAGTACTACCAAGTACTATAATCTAACTAGTGACTACCACAGACACACTATAAGTCGCTATAGGGATATTAATGATTTTTCATGAGGGTATAATTGTAAACCCATTTTGCAAGAATGTCTAAAAGCCTACATTAAAAAGTTTTGTTCAGTAAAGCCACAGTCAATAATATATTTAATAGAAAATATTATGTTGTGGATTTAATTATCAAATCAGTTGCAGTGTAGGCAGTAGGCAGCACTACTGGACTGTATTTAGGATGTAGGTGTTAATACAGAGCAGTTTGTGGCTCTCCAGTGGAAAGGCCTCTCAGCCTCGACTCCTCATTGGCCGTCTGGGACAGTTCACCGAGAGCTACAACTGGTAACGTTAGCCAACTCGAGGGCGAGGCTTCTCCACGTCTAAAGGCCAAATGGTAGGCCATTAGTTAAAAATTCTTAAAATGGTCAATCATAACAAACTCCATGCCATATTTTTTTCAAAAATCACGATTCTTAGATTCACGCATTACACGTGTCGCCAAGTTGAGCCTGGTCTACGGTGAACCAAGTTAGCTACAATTTTGTAGGCGCCTACACCGCGGGGCGAGGCACCGCGTTCCACGACCGTTGGTCCCCGTGTAGCAAAGAACGGTTAATTTACCGTGGAAACACATTGCGCTATGTAACTTAAACAAATTCTTGTAAAATCACACTCTAACTCTGCATGTAGAAAACTTTTGAAACGGAAATGGAATAAACGGAAACAAAACAGCATAGGGCAAATGGAAAGGAGCCGGAAATCCTGGCTAAGGTTTACAGCGCTATTAGACTTCCGAGAGCGGTCGTGAGAAATACCAGACAAGTTTCCGAGGTATACATAGAGCACAGAGCGACGGTATTGTCGCGATTATACTAGAATGACGACCGGTTAAGCATTAAATATAACTATACAGAGAAACATGGAATAAAACGCGGCATTTATCGCCTTTGGACTCGTACATACGATCTGTTGTTGTCGCTCGGCGAGCCAGCTCCGCGGCAGCAGCCTCTCCACAGAACTGGGTTAGCGTTAACGTTAGCAAGTTAGCTAACACTAAGTTGGCTAGGATGACAACTGAACTCGTCCAAAAGACCGCTGTGTATTTTCCAAGTAGTGAGAAACAGCTGAACCAAATCTGCTGAGCTGTACTAGCCAGTGTTAGCCGAGCTTTAGTTGATGCTAGCTAATGTGTGTGTGCCTGTGTCTGGCTTGGAGGTAGGCGGCCTCTTCCCACTAAGCTAACGATAGGCTAAGGCTATGGGTTGGCTCTAGTATGGATCAACAACAGCTAGTCAGTGCTACAAAATAGCGGGAAGAGTGCAGCCACGGCGAATATATCTATCATATGCTGCAACTTAGCGCACTTTAATCAAAAGAAACATTACTATCCCAAATAACCATACCTCTTGAAATTCAGGCCTCAATGGATCTGAATGTGTTCAACTGTTGGTAGAAAACAGCCCAGCCAGTATTCACAGTCGAATCATGCAAGTTTTTGGTCAACACACACGGAGGAGGAGGGGCGGAGACTAACTGGCAAGGCTGAAGTTTAGTTGCATGGAAAATATTGTCTGATTTTAGTTCAAAGTATTGGTACACTTTCTTTCACTGTGTACTTAAATGTCATAGCGTTGTGGGACGTGCTCTTGATAAAGTTGAAGATGTGTGTTATTTTGCTGTTTGGGATTTAATTCTATTATAAAATGGGCTTATCGTTTTTCCCCTTTAACGTTTAAGGTAATCATCTTTTTAAACGTAATATACGCATTGTCTACAATACATTTCAGTCAAACGTTACCCTAAATTTTCCCAGGTTCAAATTATGAAGGCACATTTCATATACCAGGGATTCAGCCCATCACTTGGGCATACTTGTAAAGGTGTATGCATTTTGAATTTCTTTGTGTAAGGTCAATTCCACTGAAGTCAAAAGAAATTATAGAGACATATGAATGAATAAAATTCAAATATGTGGAAGATCTGTTTAAATAAGTCAAAAACCTGCAATGAAGTATCCAAGCTTTTGAGCATTTGTAAAGGTTGTGGTATGTTGTCCAGATACATTGGGGAAAGGCTGTGTGACGATTACATTAATGTATAAATTATTATGGTGGCTTTTGTTTGTTGTGTCAAACTCTTAAAATAAATTATACTCTGTTTCTAGGTTACTGGGCAAACTGACAAAGTTGTTGTTCACGGATACTGCTCAACATTAACAAAATAAGCTGTGCCAGTTTACCAACAAGCTCTGCCTTTTTTTTTTCTTTTTTTTTTACCTCATAGCTTAACTCATGCTGTTCACATTTGATGTCAACCTCTTAAATAATATTATGTAAAGGACAAACCAATGGCTTTGCATGTAATATAGGAGAGTGTCGTTTTGTGAATGATTTGCTGACAAGTGTCTCCTTTTAATTCTCGAACTCTAAAATTTCTAAAATGTATCAGCTTTATAAAATAAATGTATCTTGATAAATCTAAACTAGTCTCATTTGTGATTCATAATGCATGTCCTTGTGACATAAAAGGTGTGACTTTTGTCTTGATACAGTACATCTCCTTTTCATTTGTGTCAACATTTTGGCTACTTAGTCTATCAAGCCGGTATATGATATAAAATCACATCGCATCACTAAAAAAGCTGAATTAAAAGTGCTGTGAGCAGTTCAAGAAAGGCAATTATCATCTTGTGGGACCATATATAGTCGATCTTTAGTGGGAAAATGCAAATACCCCAAATTCACTTGCTCTGTATTCCCTAGGGTACAGAGATTTAAGTTTTGTTTTGATATCTTTGCCTCTGTGTCTGTACAATTACATTGTGGTGGTATTAACAATATAAGAATGCCAAATTCTGCATTATGACCGAATTACAAAGCCCTAAAAGTAAGTAGCCTATTCCTTAGATTACTTTTGCTTTCATGCCTTTGAATTAGGCCTCAAGAATGGCACAACACTATGATAGTTTTTTTCCAGGAAAATGTAAATCTCCAAGTTCAACTTGTTCTTTATTCTTTCGGTACCACTAAGTAAGTAGGGCCTCCACGTTTGTTTTAAAGGGCTACCTTTATGAATCATATTTTTAAGTCAGATTTTTCCCGGGCTTCCCGTCTGAAACATTTAAATAATTAAATATTTTCAAATAAGAATATATACATGTATATTCTTATAAAAATATATAAATGTAAGTATATTCAAATAAGATTTAATCACGCAACGAGGGTTGGCATGAAAATATGTTTGTTCTTAGGCTACTTAGAAATATTTCGTCACATGTATGTAAATCGCTGCTCTTATTTCGAAAGTCAGGGGCCGGAAGTGACTCTTGCAGCGCGATCCAAGATGGCGGAGTACTTGGCATCCATTTTCGGCACAGAAAAAGATAAGTAAGTAACTCAGATTTAGTTTACTTTTTATAAACCATCAGTCGTTTGCTCTTTTGTCCGGACCATAATACACACATTCAGGATGTAAATGCTGTTTCTGTAAAATACTAAAGTTACTTAATTAGCTTTAGCTAATGGTGCTAGCTAACGTTGGTCAAATACCGCGTTGCTCAAGGAGGTTGGGCTACGGTTGCTGGTTGCAGCCACATCTGGGTGAATGATGCTGAATTTATGCTTCAGCTTGCATAAACATTGGAACTTAAATATACTGGGTCAGTGTTTTCTAACGTTACACGTGACTGGTTAGTTTAATTCAATATGCAATGTACCTAGATGTAATTATCATGATAGGAAACGATATCATTAGGGATGTTAGCAAGCACGCTGGAGAACAATGCAATGGCTGATGAGTTCAGACCCATGAGCCCAAACGCAGGAGTGTATAATAACATAACTTACGTGATATATTCCTATTCTCGTGGATAATTCATTACGTCAGGTCTACAGTGGAAAGTGTAGTTTGCACATTTTGTTTCAATTACAAGTCTACCCGAAGATAATTATGTTTACAGTGTTAACGGGTAATTGGGCCTAGAGGGAATCATTTGTGTCACACAATTAGCATTTAGAGCCCGTTGCTTGACATATTTAATGTTACATCCATGTGGTAACTCACAGTTGTGTAAATATTTATAGGGCTTTGTAAATAGGAAGAGTCTGACCCCAAATCTAGTTTTGTTTACCATCCTGAAGAGGTAGTGGTCAAAGCTGGACACAAAGTCAGATTCTGTCCATGTACATTAGACTGTAACATCTCAACTAACACTCTCTGGCATATGTTTATATAAAAAAGCAACTAATGTCTGTGCAAACAATACAAATTTTTACAAAAATGTGCCAAGAACCCTTCTCAGATCAGTTGTTTGTAACTTCTCAGTGTCAGCAAAATCTGAGACTGTGGGTGTCTGAACCTTGTTTTTGCAGGTGAATTGACATGAATGCCCCGAGTATCATTTCAGACATAGTTGTGCAGCCCCCATGTTTACAGTTTCTTATGGGATTTCTCATGATTAGTTACCTAACTCATTTTCATTGTCTTTGTCATTTTTTTTTTCTCCAAAGGGTGAACTGCTCTTTTTATTTTAAAATTGGTGCCTGTCGACATGGCGACCGCTGCTCCCGGTTACACAATAAGCCAACCTTCAGCCAGGTAAGATTTTCTCTTGACTTTTTCTTGTCCAAAATGTCCTAAGATTTCATTGATGTGATATGATGATAATCATTTGATACCAGTAACCATAAGAGAACAAATATATTTTTCTTACACCTTATAGAAATAATGGTGAGATTTGGGTCTTAAAGGGCATACTACCTACATTTGATTTACAGAACTGAGGAGATGTAGAAAAATGCTGTGCAAGCTGCTATTTTATAGGTTGTAGGCTGCAATCTATATTTTTAAGGTTATATGTAATACATTTTTGGGTGTAGACAGAGGAGATAATCAGTTTTTTAAAAGCCAAGGGTATTTCAAACTAGCTCTATCACTTTTTATAAATATTGAAGTTGCTGTGTACCACATCATTAACTGCACTGTTAATGGTCCAAATCACCTGTGTTGACATTATATTCATTTTATTAGATTTAATGTATTTTTTCCTTTGCAAATTGATAAACATACTTGCATTTGTGACAGTTAAATACATTTAATATGCATTTAGAATCTTTAAGCATAATAGGTATTTTGTGTATTATTCAGATGTGGAAAAAGAAATCTTGATTTTGGCTTAAATACAGCTTTTAGTGATATGGTAAACGGACAAGTTAGGTCGATTACTATGCAGCTCAAAAGTGAGTTACGCACAATTTTTGCCTTTTGAACATCTGAGGTTACTTTGTGAACTGCTTAATATTATATGAGCAAGTAATTATTTTTGTTGTTTCATGTGCTCTAACACATCTTTCTCTCCATCTTTAACATTTGACTTCTTTTTCTAAAGAAGACCCTGGATCATGCATTGTGGATGAATGGAATTTACTGGTGCTGCTGCTCAAATCATATCCATGTCCTAACTTAATGCAGAACACACAGCTTCTTGTAATGTATATCACCTGAAACATAATTGATTTTAATGACTGTTCAGGTAATAATCATGAAGCTGATTTATGTACAACATTGTTACTGTAGTACTTGCATGGACAGAATTTTGATCACAGCATTACGACACAATCTGTGATTCTTCTAGCGTCAGAGCTTTTTGATTGCACAGTTACAAGTTTATGAGATGGCATACCATGATGTTTGAAATAGCCTTTGAGTAGTGTTTGACATAGTTCCTTATTGGTGTTATTGCTTAGAATTGAGCAGAAGTTTTATCAGGGCGTTTGGGTTACAAAATATTGATGCATTTTGGCTTATCTGTGATTCACACCATAGTCAGATTTGTCCTGCTCTTCTTTGACTCCTCCTTAGACCTTATCCAGACATAAAACAGAGGAGAGGTGAAGCTCAAATACCACATCCGAGTAATATTTCCAAAAGTTAAGCGTTGGCAACTTTGTGCTGTTTTCCTCGTCCTTCCCTCTTTGCAAGTATTTATTTTTTTTAGGTTCTGTGATCTTGTCCGCTGACGTGCTACCAGCTTTGTCCCTCTAGGTTCAGGAATTAGGCTATCTCCACCCCACCTTTTTTCCTTAGGTCTTTTAGGTCCAGAGGCCCCCCCCCCTCAATTTCTGGACTTTTTTTTTTGTTTGTTTAAATATTCAAAAAAATCTTTGCAGGCAGAGGGCTTTTTTATTATTTACATTTTTTTCAGACATACACATTTTACACACTTTTTTATTTTCCCTCTGCAGACCATCTTGATTCAAAACATCTACCGTAACCCCCAAAACAGTGCGCAGACGGCCGACGGCTCTCACTGTAAGTGCCTCTGCTCCAGTCCTCTCTCAGCCCTCCAGCTTTCCACTGTAGCTCTCTCCCTCTCCTCAGATTTTTAGGTCTGCGCCTGTACTGGCTGGTGCAGGGCTCTGGAGGGTTGGTCTCAGTACTGGTAGCAGGGGATGCCGAAAGCAGGGAGAACGTACAGCAGTAATTGGCAAACTGCTGGCTGGCAGAAACAACACTTAAGCTAGTGCATTCGCATGACCCCCCCCCATTCCCTTTGAAAATGTAGAGGAAAATAATACACTGTTATTCAGATTTGATGATTTCCCCTTCTTATTCCCCTCTTTTGCGGTAAGATTGATTAAAATTAAAAAATAAAAAAGAAAGTGTGTAGCTACCGGTAAATGTTAAGATTTTTTGTTGTTCAGTTTTTCAGCCATTGCAGATGCATTGCAAATGGCATCTATTTCAAATTAATTTACAAGAAGGTGTAGAGGAAGCTGAAATGGGACTCTGCTTCTGGCGTCTTAATGTTTTTTTTTTTTTTTTTGTTTTTTTTTAATCCGAGGTCCTCTCAGATCAATCAAAGTCTTTATTCTTCCATATTATAATTATATAGAGTTTAAAAAAAAACGTTAGTATACTGTTTTTATGCACTGGTGCCTTTGCTTCATTAGGACATGGCACCGCACAAAGAGGCAAATTCTGTATCGTTGATTGCTTACCTTGATTTTGAATCTAATTTGTTAGTTGATTTTTCTAAAAGGCTTAAGAATTCCATCAAATACTAACATTAAGTTTCAGTAAATATTCTAACCAAAACTTTGTTAGTATGTGATATAGTCCTTAAGCCCAGTGAGCTGATTACACAATCAATGGCAGTTAAGTGTCTGATGTGCTGAGATGTTCACCTTTGCTTACTAACTTTTGCTTTTGCAGCCTGGACCAGTGCAGAGGATCATCATAACCTTTTCTTTTTTAATCTATCCTCTCCCACCCTTTTCTGGGGTTATTTGAGGAAAATTTGATCAATTTTGAGTGGGTTTGGTAAATGATCTTATCAAAACAAACTCAAATCTTCTTGAAACCATCTCAAAATTGTACATTTTGTATTTCAGACAATTGCCCTCTTGAACATTTACCGTAACCCTCAAAACAGTGCCCAGTCTGCCGATGGTTTGAACTGTAAGTTTTCCAACCCTTAACAAGAACCTGTGGCCCTCAAAACTGTCCTTTTCTCTGTCCATGCACCCACCTTTCTATCTGACATCATTCCCTGTGTAGGCAGCTGTAGAGTTTTGGGCTTTGCAGGCTTGTAGCATATTTCAGTGACTGTGAAGTTAAAAGTTAAAATCCATCCCCTTCCAATTAGATCTGTTATTTCTATGATCCTGTCTAGGTTAGCTCATCATTTATGCACAGGAACATTCTCTCCTAAAGCCGGAAACAAGGGCCAAGACAAAGCTGCTCTGATGTCACCAAGCTTCAATTTATGGAGATTCTGCATTGAATCAATGAATAGAAGAGCAACTTTGTGAGGCAGCGAGCACATTTACATGCACACCAATACTCCGAATACTGGGAGTAATCAGCTTAAGGCAATATTTTGATTACAGTTACACAGTTTGAAGAAATACGATTTCTTTAATAACCCGGATGGATTCATTTAATAATTGGTTTATTGCTTGCCACTCATCCGTGTTACTGCATCTGGTGACCTTTTGACATGCACAGTTTGAAGAAGAAGAAAAAAATCTTAGGTGTTTATATGCCCCAATAAATGTAAAAATTGAGGAGAAATCTAGGTGTTACCCAGGTTATGATAAGATAATCAGATAAAGGTGTTTACATGACAGTTTCATAGCGGGAGTATTGCCTTAATCAGGTTAAGATTGAATTATTAGTGTGCATGTAAATACACTCTATAGTGTGACTGTGTCCTGCAGCAATCTCATTCTGAATTGTTAGCACCAGGAAATAAAGCTTGTTTAGGTGTGACAGATCATTGAAACAGTCGCAAAGAATCCACAAAATCAGTGTCCCATATTCTGTCAGTGGAAAGCAGCTTTGTAAATTGTCGCTTTATGACATCACAGATGAGCCTTTGTTTTCTTTTACATAACTTTAGGATGAACTCTTAGTACAATCAATATTTGAAAACATTCTAAGATGATAGAAATAATGTAAATTCTGGCCAAGGGTGGATTTCCCCTTTTTTAGAATATCAATGTGACACAACAATGTATAAGATAAGTTGCATGCAAATCCTTTTACACATATTTTGTAGTGCCAAATGTGCTTCATGTAAGAGGCCTGTCCTGAAGATTTTCTCTTGCAAAAAGTGTTAAACTGAAAGATTTGGTAGGCTTCATTTATGGCCATGAAATGTTACTATTAGTAATGAGGACTGGCCATCTGGACTGGTTGTTTCCTCACTTTGATCAATGGCTGAATCAGTTGTGCCCACATGAAATTGTTTCCAGTACCTTCAGCTGGAAACTTAAAGGGCATCTGACTCTATGCTCTCATTGGGAGATAATGAATAAATGCTATTATTTTTCTTGTGGGACTTAAGGGCCGAACTAACTATCTCCCTGCCTGTACCTGTCGATTATATATAGTTTTTGAAGTTATTAATAATCTACACAATTTATGAATTTGACTAGCAAGAGGTTTTCACTTAAATATTGTCACCCAACTTTCCCATTCAGTTGTCCAGAATTTGTGTCCGCCTTAGTTACCACTTACCAGTTAACACTTATCATGTATAACTTTTGTTAGATATCCATTATACTGAAATGACAATGTTTTTTTTCTTGTAATGAAAGTGTCATTCTCTGTTGCCACCACTAGGTGCCGTCAGTGATGTGGAGATGCAGGAGCACTATGACGAGTTCTTTGAGGTAAGTGCCAATGACTGCGTCTTACTGAAGAGCACCTTATGTAGTGCAGGTCTGCCTCAAACCATGACGACACCTTTCTGACACTGGTACAACTTCCTTGGAGAATATGATTGGACTGTTTTGTCTATAATCAGTGAATGACTACAAATTACTAGGACAAATGAACACACCTATAAATAATTTAATCTATAAAAGTTCAGGGAATCACACACACATTTTGGGTGATTTGCACAATTTGGGCATCAAAGAAAATCAGAAAATAATATAATATTGACAGATGTAGGCACACCTTAGAATACTGGATTGTTTGTAGTCCAGAGGGCTTATTTTTTATTATTGAATGCCAGCTCATTATTGATCTTACTTTGTTCAAACTCGCACACTAAACCTTTCATCAAACTTTTTGGCAATGAAATCCCAATGTCAATATTTATGTCCCTTTGCAAAGTTTTTATATTGTTCTGACAAACATGATAGTCTTCCTTCTCCATGTCATGTTGTGATGCTGCTCTTTGACATCACAGTCATCAATGAGCGTGTCATAAATGAAGACATTCTACACAGAAAATCCCTTTTATCACCTCCTCATAGGCTTAGTTTGTGATGTGTTTGATTTAATATGCAATGTCACAAAGGGCAGTATAGCAGCATCAAATATTATAAGTTATGTGTGTTCATAACATTATATAGGAACTTAGTTATTGGAACATCACTCAAAATTGTAATAAACATTCAAATGCAGATGTCACACTCCTCTTTTCTCCGCTTTCCTCTGTGACAGGAGGTCTTCACGGAGATGGAAGAAAAGTACGGAGAAGTGGAGGAGATGAATGTATGCGACAACCTTGGAGATCACCTAGTTGGGAATGTGTACGTGAAGGTGGGTTCTGGCATAAACACATATGTACCCCTGCTGTTGTGCCATGCCTTTTTGCCTGGATCACAACCAACAATTTTCCTCTTAAAGTACACTCTGTCTCTCCTGGTATCCTTTTTAGTTCCGTCGTGAGGAGGATGCTGAGAAGGCCGTGATCGACCTGAATAATCGGTGGTTTAACGCACAGCCCATCCATGCTGAACTCTCTCCCGTCACAGACTTCAGAGAAGCCTGCTGTCGCCAGTATGAAATGGGGTCAGTGCACCACAGCATCTAGTTGAGGGCGAATGCCATTTACTATTAGTGATGTTAATATCCCTTGTGCCATAATCCAAGGTGAGCATTCCTATGGAGGCCCAATCCAGAGTTTAACAGAATGTTATACTACCATACCAATGAGTACCATAGAAAACACCAGGCTACACAGTCATAAATCTACAGCACCATAAGACAGGCAGCAACATTCATAAGCTACCTACTCTAGCTTCAGGGTGAACTGAGTGTAGGCAAATCATTGGGGTTATCAAGTGGGCACCCTCCTTCACCGATGTTTCGTTGAATTCGGCCCATGACACCTCAACAAGGCTCAACAGTGTATTCCAGCGTCGCAGAAACACACCCTCCTCTTTGCCCAGACTCAGCAGACCCAAGTCCACTACACTGCTTCTGCTGTCACCTGCACATTGTTATCAACAACACTACATTACAATACACTACCATCAATATCCCTTTCTATTCAGAACATTAAGTTAAACGCTACATCTAAACCCTACCAAGTCACACACTATGAAAGTTGCATCCTACACTTGCCCAAGCAGAGAGCAGATCAACTCAGCAGTCTGCATATCCACATTGTATCTGCTTAGGCAAAGCTAAGTCTGACTGGCCCTGCTGGCTTGTCTGGCAGCTTCTTAATGAATGCCAGGGCCCGCTCAGCTGTCCAGCCACCCTCAATGTTTAACCAAGTCGCACGATTAATCAACGCCCTAGTAGGCTACCTCAATGTACTAGACCCTTAGGCCCTGTTTATAAATTGTATTACCAAACAAGTGTGTGCAAACAAATCCTACTCACTACTGTTCACTCATGCTACCAAGCTAATGCTAACAAGCTAATGCTAGCACAAGGCTAACCCCCTCGCTACTGCACCTCAGCTGCATCTTCCCATGGCACTGTGAGCTCCACAAAATACACAATCCGTTCTGACTCCGACCATAACCCCAAGTCTGGTCTTAAATTTGAGCTGACTATCTCTCTGGGGATCACAAGCTGTTTCTTTAAATCCACTGCCATTTGCCAATCTCGCCCGCCCCTAGCTGCCCTATGAACTGCCTGCCTAAAATGGCTTCCTTCCTGGTCTTTTCTCCCTCTCTGACAAACTTAATCTTAGTACCCTCTTTCCTATCAGGCAATGAATTTATCTCTAATCGCTTACCCTCAATTGCTGCTGCTAGGCACCTAAGCACTTGATTATGTCTCCAGGTGTATCTTCCCTGAGCCAAACTTGTTTTACAACCTGATAGTATATGCCTAAGTGCAGCTATGCCTGAACACAGTGGGCAGGCAGGATCCTCACCTACCCATTGGCTAAGATTCTGGGGAGAGGGTAACACATAAGTAGCACCTATGATTAATTTTATGCGGTTTGCCTCCATCCCCCATAGCTCTCTCCAGCTGAGTTTCTTCTTCTCTACACTCTCCCACTTCATCCATTGGCCCTGCTTTGCCTGAGACACTGCCTTGGCACACCTTGCTGACTCCTCCTGTTGATGTATTTGATCTACAACCATCTTTCTCCTCTCTGATGAAGTTGCCTTACTCCATAACGATTGCCCTATTCCCAGGCCTAAGCCCCCTTGCCCTTGTTGCACCTGCCCTACAATATCCCTATGTCTTAGAGCTGACTGCGCCTGTTGCACTGCCTCTCTTGGGTTCCATTTCCGCACTGCTAACACAGGAGATGCTGCTCTCCTGACTATTGGATCCTTAGATTCTGTCAGTGTCAACTCCAATCTTACCTTTGCACATTTAAACTCCTCTGCTTGGCTAGATATAGGTAGTTCCAGAATTCCTTTCCCATACAAAGCTACACTACCAAGACAGCATTGAACTCCAAGCCATTTCCTGACATATGACCTGAACAGTCTCTCCAACTTCTCTACCCTTGACAGTGGTACCTCATATATGGTCATGGGCCACATTAGCCGAGGCACTAGGCCAAACTGCAAGCACCACAACTTTAGCTTGCCTGGTAACCTTGACCTCTCTGTGTCCTGAATACCTCCAACTAGCTGCTGTCGTATCTCCTGAACCTGGTCCCTATCACTCAGATTTGTATCATACCAACTTCCTAGGCTTTTGACAGGCTTCTCTAGAACTGTTGGTATAGCTTCCTCATCTATATAAAACCTTTTGCCTGCTAGCTTCCCCTTAACAATGGATATGCTCCTTGACTTACTTGGTTTAACTTTCATCCTAACCCAATTCAGGTTATCATTCAATTTATTCAGCATCCTTTTTGTACAAGGAGCTGTAGTCGTTACCGTAGTCATATCATCCATATATGCCCTAATGGGTGGGAGGCGCAGCCTTCCCTGCTGCCTTTCCCCCCCTACTACCCACTTTGATGCCCTAATAAGTACCTCCATAGTGCCATAGTGAAAGCTAAGGGAGAAATGGTGCACCCTGCCATAATTCCTGTCTCAAGATCCTTCCAGGCTGTAGTAAACCTAAAGAAAGAGAAAGAAGAACAATTCTCCATTTCTTCAGCCTTTTGATCAAAATCTCTCTCTTGGTCACATGTTCTCCTTAGTCTTTGGAACTGACCATAAGGTATATTTTCTCTAAGGTGTTTAGGATGACAACTTTTTGCATAGACAATTGTATTACGGGAAGTAGGTTTCCTGAAAATAGTGGAATGCAAGTATCCCTCTTTGTCCTTGTGTATTTCCAAATCTAGGAAATGAAATTGGTCTTTGTTGTATTCCATAGTAAGTTTAATGTCTTTGTTTGTAGTATTTAAATACTGGTGAAAGGCCAACAAATCCTCTTCTGACCCTGCCCAGAACACACAGATGTCATCTATATATATTCCCCAATAAAGAATCTTGTCTAGGAAAGGGTGTTTAGATGAGTTAAATACATAGTCTCTTTCCCATTTGCCCATATATAGACCTGCATATGAGGGGCTGTAGCACGCCCCCATGGCACACCCATTAGCTTGTCTAAATAGGCAGTCTTGAAAAACAAAAATGTTATTATTTAGAGTCCATTCTGTCAGGGATAGTATGAATTGTGATGGAGGATGATCTGTTTCTGATTTCTCACTCAGGAAATGCTTTAGTGCTGACAGACCTTCATGTTCTATTGTTGTGTAAAGTGCTTCAACATCCATAGTAGCCAGTATAGTATTATGTCCTATATTACTTAGTTGTTGACATCTGTGGTGTCTTGGATATAGGCTGGAAGAGGTGGTAGCATAGGTCTAAGAAAGTAGTCAATAAATTCAGAGATGGGCTCTGTAAGGCTATCATTGCCTGAGATGACGGGTCTACCTGGGGGGGTTTCCAGATTCTTAGGACTCTTCTTTTTTCACCTGTGCTGGTTTGGCCCATTTTGAGTGCCTTTTACTACTGCTTCATACTGGGAATGCACCGCCACCTGATTGCTTGACTGGAGGAGTTATAATATACTTTAAAATGTAAAAATGCCCCTTCCTCTGCCCATTTAAAAGCTACTGTAAAATTCCAGTTATCACACCTGCTTGGGGATCGGCAGTACACGTGATGATTGATTGATTGACAGAAGTACTGAGTGACCCTACACCATATCTGAGCTTGTCTGTATGTAGCCACTGCTGGGTGAAGCTTCTGTGAGGCCCTCAACAGTCTCAGATAAGATTCTTATGTCACAGTGATGCCGTGCTAATGATACCTCTCTCCATAGGGAATGCACTCGAGGTGGCTTCTGTAACTTCATGCATCTAAAGCCCATCTCCCGTGAACTGAGGAGAGAGCTCTATGGGCGCCGCAGGAAGAGGTACAAACTTATCCATTTCCGTGGTTTTACCTTTACACAAACCTACCTGTGCAGTTCTGTTCACAGCTCAGAAAAGAGGAGCTGTATGACTATATGTTTAGTGAAATGTAAAAGCCGTTCTCAGTTGGAAATGAGGGTTTAGAAGTATTACGTTAAGTGTTGGGATATATCACTGGGAAAGATTTTTTTTTTTTTTAATTCAGCATCTTCTTCTTTGCACTAATCTACAGCAGCTCACAATCACTCACCCCTTCCTCTCTCTCCACAGCCGACATAGGTCTCGGTCTCGATCCAGAGAGAGGCGATCTCGCTCAAGGGACAGAGGGAGAGGAGGCGGAGGTGGAGGCGGAGGTGGAGGTGGCGGCGGCGGCGGCGGCGGCGGAGGTGGAGGCGGCCGTGACCGCGAGAGACGCCGCTCCAGAGACAGAGAGCGCTCAGGAAGGTTCTAGACCAGAGCCATGGCCACACGTCCTTCCCTTCCCTCCCCTCCTCCCTGTCCATCCCCAGGCTGTTTTAGTTTGTACCCCCCCACCCCCCCCTTCAAATCTAGTCCAGGTCTAATGGAAAGGTATTGTTAATGATGAAAATGTGACAGAATTGATGAACTTGTTGTTTTTTCTTTTATTGATTTGTGAAGATGAGTTTCTCCTCATTAAATTTAAGATTTGTACTGAATACGACTGATCTGATGCCTGAATCACTGGTTACTGCATCAATAGTGCAGTGTTTTGGTTTTTCTGATAGACACATGCCACTGGGCTTAAAGTGGGTTCATTTTTGAAATAACATAGGAGGTTTACATCTCCATTGCTGGAATTGCAGGTTTATTGGATCAAAATGACAGACAATAAGCATATTCATTTCCTATGTAGGTCTGTTACTTTTCTTACCTTTTTGTCTGTTTCTAAATGACTTCTTTTAGTGAATTGTTCGAACTCTCAGACTGTTATGTAATTACAAATCAGCTCTATTGTGTAAAAACTAAAAAAAGGTTACTGGGTGACCATCCCCAGATACTGGGGTTATTTTATGTGTAGGCTGTAGGGCAAAGGCCAAACGGATCAGCCTTTGCTGTGTTCTTTTGTTCAGCTCCATACTGATAACAACATAAATCAATCAATCAATCAATCAATCAATCAGAATTTATTTGTACAGCACTTTTCATACAAACAAATGTAACACAAAGTGCTTCACTTGATGAGACACAATAAAACTAAGGAAACTTCACAGATGAGAACTTGATAGGACACAGTAAAACTAAGGAAACACCAGAGACAAGATTAAAACAAGATAATAAGATACAGGTAATAACATAAAAATAAATAAATATAAAATAACCTAAAAGGAGTAGATTAGCTAACTGGAGCTTTAAATTGTCATGCTTAGGCAAAATTTACTGCCAAAATATTGTGTCCAGCACAGAACTTGTATAGGTGCAAGCAAAGCACTTGTTTGCCGAGTACTTCACCAGATTTTCTTCTTCCTAGATAGATAGAGGAAGAGAGAGAGTGAACACCAAGCTAGTTAAGCTGCAATAAATTGCAGAAAAGTAGCTGTGTAGCCTGATTGGCACACATGGTGTATAAAACCTAAGTAGAGAGCTTATCTATATTAAGGTTCTGCCCTAGTAGTTATTATGATTAGATTTCCTTTTGGTGAGCACTGGTGACTTGCCAAACTCACAGTAGCTGCTTTGAGTTGGCATGCTCAGACACACCAACTAATGGAAAAGAGTTCTTTAGTTTTTCTTCCCCATTCCCTTTTAACTTCACTTCCACTATCAATTTCTTTTTCAGTTTTGAGGTTGTCTGACTTCCTGGTTGATTCGTCAGATTGCCTGATTCTTCCCTTTGCTCTCAGGATATAAGAAAGCACAATGGTTACAAAAAAGAACTGCAGTAATCCTATAACACATTTTAGAAGGATGCAAAACAAATGTCACAGCAGATCTATGTAATATGGCATTGGAATATTATAGTGACACTACAGGACATAAAAAATACCACCAAGTAAGACAAGGTCACTATAAACATACTGTTGAGTACCGCAGACACACATGAAGTCCCTATGAAGATTCCAGTGATTTTTCTTTAGGGAAGATCACTCCAGGACAAATAAATGTCAGTGGGTGAAAGAAACGTTCAGCACAGCCTAGGTTTTTTTTCTTACCATGTGCCTGGCCATGATGTTTATCTGGGTCTAGGAAAATGCCTGCGCACACAAATTTGAAAAGGCCTGTGAAGTCTTCATAACCACATGTTTTTGTTGTTGAGCAGGCTCTCAGTGGTGGAGCCACATCTGGCACTGGCCACTGCAAAGTAAATTAAGGTTGGCTCATGCTGCAACAGGACAGGGTTGAAAGAAGACTGTGCTTCTCAGGAAAAAATAAACAACAAACAGCCTGCATTTGATATTTTACCAGCTGCACTGTTTGTTTAGTAAGGCCTCCAACACATGGTTTGTTCAGTTCATGAACTTTACTTGTTACTTAGAGTTAGTCTTTAGAGACGGAAACAACCCATTAGAGATCTACAACAATCAAGAATTAGTAGGAACAGGTAAATATAGCCTACTATAGCAAGTTTGATTTAAGGTCAGATTAGGTCTATCTTTATGCAACTGGCCCCAGATACAGACAAGCGGCTTGTGTCTGTACTTGAAGACTTTACTGATAACAAAAACGAGTTAGTTTTGTTCTGGAGAACATGTGTCGAGCATGCCAGGCCAACCAACCTCAAACATTTAAATTGCCTCTTTATGGAAGAGTCCTCGGTCCGAGGCGGGGGCCCGACAAGTATGTGAGCGCTGATTGGAGGGCGAAGACATAAACGCCCCCACTCCGGCCAATCCACGACGACATCAGAGAGGGCTTGTCCAATCGGGTTCGCTTGCGATGTCTCCCTTTAAAACGTGTGAGCTGCGGGCTGATGCAGTCTTATCTGCGCTGGACGGGAGGTCAGATTTGTAATTGAACCCACCTGCCACTCTTTTATTGACGAAAAGGTGAGTGCGCGTCTCTCAAATTAAACATTTAACACTGTCATGAAGTATGGTTAAGATTTGTTTTCTCAGAGTGATTCAGCACATGCGCTCCATCACTTAGGCTGCGCAGACAATGGCATTGAGGTTTCTTGACCCAACTGTATTGTTCTGTATGTGTGTGTGTGTGTGTGTTTTAAGTATCCCAAATAAGAATTAATAATTAACATTTTGCCGCTGTAATGTAACTTGAGGCTCCTACCAGTGGCTGATGAAACGCAGCTACGCCACAGCATCCTCAGACTGGTGGCCCATGACCGTAATGTTAATCTGTGCGGTTATTGCATCATCTTCAAGACTAATGCTAAAATTACACCAGTGTGGTCTGTTTAGATTTGGGACATGACACCAGGGATGTTATACACCAACAATCAGTTTTCCATTGAAATCCGCGAATTATAAGGTTGTAATACGTTTAACATTTCGCATTTCTAACCGAAGAATAACTCACAAAGACTGATGTAGGTTTATATCAATGCAACTAAAGAATTTTGTCATTTGGTTGCAGTTGGTGCTGTCTGTTGAATTAAAAAAAAAAAAAAAAAAAAGGTAGGCTACTGAATGAAATGAAGTGATCGGTGGCTGCGTAGCCTGGTTATAGTCGGACCCATGGCTTATTCAGATACTGTTGTATCATTTCCCATCACTTAAATCTTATATTGCTTTGTACAGAGAAGAAAAGGTGTTCGTGTATAGTATTATAACAAATATTGGCTTTAAAATAAGAAGAAATATCTACATCCTTAGTTATTTGCTCAGAAGCAGAGCCTAATAGTTAATACATTTTAAAGTTAGTCTCAATAATCAGCCCATCAGGCCAGTGTATCCTATATGGAATAGCTTTTGAAAACTACAAACAGTTAGGCCTGGGCACAAGACTGGAGGCTATCATTTCACTGTGCTCTTCCAAAGCTGCATCTCCAAAATGTGTTTGGATAGCAATGCATTTCTGACACTTAGGCTCCTTACTCTTATAAGGCTACTTTGGATGTGACACAAGCTTTAATTTTTTAACATTTCCATCTATTTTAGATGAACAATTATTAAGCCTAATATAGACTTGTCCATAGCTGAGCCAGTTGTGTGCCATAGGTCACTTTTACAGATTAATAACTTAATAACTTCATCTGATTTGGATAAAATCCTCCTATTCGAGATCACTGTGGGTGCTTCAGTCTCAGTCACTCTGTCATTTTACAAGACAAGGCAGTGAAAAGATTAAAAATGTGTTGCTGTGTAAATTTCTCACCAGATAATCCCCTCAGTCTCCTGGTATATTCTGATATCCTTTGATCAAAGGCAACCCCCCCCCTTTGGTAGATCCTGCCCAGTGGGAGTTTGTACCAAAAATCCTCATTCAGGGAGTGTCTTGGCTCTTTCTTTGTCTTTAGCCAATAATCATAGAGCACTGGTAAAAATAAATGTTTAGTTGGACTAAAGTTTGTTGGGGAAGATGACTTCATCCTGTTGCTGATGACTTCATCCTGTTGCTGATGAAACAAAGAATGGCTCTTTCACCATCATGTTATATTACTATATGATAATTAGGTATAAGATAGCACTTTATTAATCCCCTTGGGGAAATTCAGGTGCCACAGCAGCAACTGGCAGAACAGTACCAAGGAAAAATAAATACAGAAGGCAATAAAAAGGAGGAGGTAATAAGATAAATAAGGGTAATGTACATAATATAAAACTAATGAATAAAACAATATAATAATAATAATAATAATATAATAATAATATAAAACAAATGAATGCGAATAATACTACTAACAATAATAATAATAATAATGATGATAATAATAATAAAAAAAAAAAAAAAAAAAAAAAAAATATATATATATATATATATATATATATATATATATATATATATATGGCTCTGTGTTTCCTATCTTTGAGTGACTTCATTAAGTTCACACATGGACCTCGGCCCATCTTATCCATCAGCTGTATCTGATTTAAATATCCTCGGTGACTCCTCATTCATTTACATTGTTGATATGGTTTTGATCACCCTCACGTGTTTGAGCTTTGGTCGTCTTGAGTACTGTGCAGTATCAGTTTCTGCACATTGCGTTATTGCCACGCTCACGAGGAGCGGTGTCGGCTGCGGCACAGAGACACACCCCTATGGGTGCAGGGGCTTCAGGTTGCAGGGCCAAGACACCAGCCAAGCTGCTTAAAGGACGCGGTCACAGAGCAAATCTATTCATAGTGTCGTAGTAAAAGGAAATGGTTTTGGTGGCAGTTTGTTAGCAGCTATAACCTGAGGTTCTCCTACAAAGAGTTGTTAACAAATATGTTGTTTCTTTTTGTTTTTCTGTGGGTCAGCTTTTCCTTCGCTATTACTTGACTTGCTGACCTGTGTGTGTGTGTGTGTGTGTGTGTGTGTGTGTGTGTGTGTGCACATTTTACCTTCCCAGAGGATTTCAGGCAACTGCCACTGTGGATGGATACTGTGTACTATATTATGTAACAGCCTCATCTTAATGGCTTGGCTACCTTACAGCCCACCAAGAAAACCTGTTGGGTGGTATTTTCTACCATGTGCAGCCCAGAGAGAGAGGCACACACCAGCCTTAGCTGTTAATACAGCACAGTCTGTTTTGTGGCATTAAGGTCATTGAGTGCAAAAATCCATATCAGTCGACTCCATGTTATCCTGGACTGTATGGAATGATATTGATCCTTCCATCCAGCCCATCATGCTGTATGGGTGTACCGAATGGTTGAACTTTCTGTCAGTGCAACTAAAAATATTATCATTCAGTGGCTTAAAAGTCTGCTGCCAGGTGGTTGGATGGCTCCTGGAGGAGGCTTTTCATAAGTCTTAACCCTCCTCAAGGCCTTCATGGGGGAATATGAACTCAGCAATAAGGCTCAGGATGCTGAGCCATTTAAACAAAAAAACAAAAAAAACAAAACAACAACAATACCAAAAGAGCTGTCAGATATCTTACTCTTGATATAAAATGAATAGCTGTACAATAAACAAGGAGATGATGTCAACTCCATTTATTTATTCCATTTTATCTCCCTTGGGGTAAGAAAAGATTGCCTAAGGTGTGTGTGTGTGTGTGTTGTAACACATGTCCTGTCTCCTCACAGGTGAGCCATGCCTTCTGTTCCTTCCAGTACAGAGTCTGGTCCTGTTCCTGCTATCTGCCCCCATGCAGCTAAGCTCCTTAATGCACACACTCTCCTCAGTGGAGATGCCATGACCAATGCGGTGTCCATCATAAATGCAGATGCCCTTCTAGTGCAAAAGTCCTTTTCTGAGACCCACATGAATGGGGATGCTAACACAGTGGAAAATGGAGACCAGGGCGGTCACAAGGTTCGGAATGGATCGTCCCAAGACAACAGGGGTGGCAGTGAGAACGAGCTGGAGAACGGAGATGTGGCTATTGATGAGAGGAGCTGGATCCGCCCTGATTTGCCCAGTAGATGCACGTGGACGCTGGGCATGCCTGTTTCTGAGTCTCCTCATAGCCACTCAGCACGGTGAGACACAAACACTAATAAAACCTCTGAAAATACTGAAACTGTCATTTGTTGAGATGTTTTTATCTTGCTTCCACTGTTGATTGCATAAGTGGAGCATAAATTAAAACTCAACCTTGGTGTAACAGTACTGCCTTTTCAGCTACTATGTGAGAGGCTTGTGGGTGAGGCATTTGTTATCTTGTTGTGACGGTTCAGTCTCCCAGTGTGTCATAAAGGTGCACCTCACCCAAAAGTTAATACTGATTTATGATGCACATAGTCTTGGACATATCCTATATTTCTCAACAGTAATGCATAAATTACATTAGTTTGAGAGTTACAGAATTTGTCCTCCAAATGATTTCATTTATTGGACACTAATTCTGGTAAAATTAAGTTTGGTAGATGGTAAATTGTTTACATATTTACCCTAAAGGTATAGGCATGAAATGTTACATTTTACTTAAACATTAGTTATTTACAGAAGGTTTTCTTGATATGTTGTGTCATTTTCATTTTGGGATGTTTTTAGTAATCAATAAGCTGCATTTGGCTTTTGTTTTTGTTTTTAGAGAGCCAAATGGGTCACAGCTTATCACAAATTACATGCTTAGATATTGTTGAACAAGCCAATGTTTTTGGCATAACTAATAAAAAAAGAAATATGACAAAACAAAAAATCGTATTCCAATTAAGATGCAAAGTAACACATTTTCACCAAGATACTTCCTTAGTTCGTTTGCACATGTCAACTACAGAATTATCAAAAATTATTGTCCAAAAATGAATATTAACATGATTAATATGTTTCATTCTGATAGGTGAGAAGTAAATTTTGTTCACTGTTCCAACTGTGGTACCTCCTTTTGGGGAAGGTTTGGGATTTTGAACCACTACATATCTGAATAAATTATAAGGTTATATACAAGTTTCTGTCCTCTACATCACAGCACCAAGGCTCCCAGCATCCTCCCCAACATCCTCAAGTGGATTGGAGACACACCACTTGTTCGTCTGAACAAGATCCCCAAAGCCTTTGGACTCAAGTGTGAGATCTGTGAGTAACTGCATTCATACAGCCAATACACAACGTCAAGATGTGAAACAGGCTGACACATACACGCAGACACACTCATATCCATGTGAATATTCCCATATACTTGTGAAACATATCCAGTACGCACTCATGAAAAGCATGATACTTGCTAATCACAAAAGCAATGAGATGCAATATTTCAAAATCAAACAAAAGTAGGCTATGAGAGAAGTCTGTGCTTGTTATCACATGCAAAAGGAAATGCAATGGCTATAGGTGTATCCGGCCAAATTGTTTTACAAAACATTTTATAAAACATATTCTGTTCCACTGTTGGTATGAGTTCATATTTTTACACTACTGTCTCCGAATTGGTCTTGAAATCAGCTATTTTTTTTTTTTCATCTTTTGTATTCATGGGCCAGTTTGACACCAACTCAGACCTGGAGTTTGTTGCCTGAAATAACTCTTAGACGTGTGTGTGTGTGTGTGTGTGTGTGTCACTGTGAGTGATTTACACATTGTGGAGCATCAGCTGGCTGTCCCACAGTTATTTTGTGTCACAAAGCCAACAGGTGTCACGTAACCCAGACACCTAGTGGTGTAAATGGTATGGGGAAGATGGACAGGGTCTGTAAGGATCAAGTTTTTTTTTTTCCCTTTCAGGGAGCGAAGGCACTCTGCTCCTCTAACATCAGTGTCTTTCTCTTCTACCGGAACAGCAAGAAAGTTGAGAAGGTTACAGAGTTTAAGGGACACGGGAAAAATGCTGCGGATGGATTTGATCGTAGCTCAGCAGTACTTGAGATTGCAAAGTCAGGTCTTAACCACCGTACCATCTTTGGGCACAAGGCTATGAAAGGCTTCTTTCAGGCAATATGGCATGCAGACAAACATTATACTTCAAAATGGAGGAATTACTAAAGTGATACGTGCAAATGGAAAAGCCCTCACTGCTTTTATCAGGGACCTTTGATACCACTCTCCCTTTCCCGATTGACTCCCTACTCCCTGCTTGTTAACAAGGGAACATTAAGGTATCATGTGTCTTGTTTGTGTCCCTCTGTTTCCCGCTGTGTGACTGTAGGGGTTTTGTCTGAGGTTGTGGGCTCCCATGGACGGGGAGGTAAACATGAAAGACTTGTTGTTCTTTTGACTGGCAGAGATGAAGCCAACATGGTCAAAATGGAAGAGAGAAGGGAGGGGCATGGAGCGGCGGCTGGTATAGGGTGACGGCCACATGATTGGTTCCATCCGCATCCGTGTTCAGAAGCCGGGGTCAAACTGAAAGAGGAATCATAGGAGAAAAGAGAAGTGTCATGTACTCCTTTTTCAGAATCTAGACGGCAACTTGGCCCATGTCGTTGTTGCACATATTGGCCAACCTCCTTGTATGATGGTGTCCAGGTGATTTCTACACCGGGTGCGCTCTTTTAACCAACAGCAAGGTGTTTGGGTCAGTGGAGACCTGATCGGTACAGTATTTCCCCAGCTGTACCATCTTGTACTGGCAGCCCTGTGGGGTTTTTGGGTTCACCGAGGATGAGCCCTGTCATAGGCATCAGTTTAAGCCTCCCAAAGAATGCCTTTTTACTCTCCCTTAATTGTTGGAAGTCAAGCCCCAGTTTGTTCCCGTGGCTTAATGAGACAAAGGACCTTGTTTCAATACTTCCATGGTTTTCACGTGACTGGGATTACTCTTTGCTCTGTCTAGTTCACAGCGGATTTGTAGCTTGTAAGAATTTGTGCCATTTGGCTATTGTGTTGGCGTACGTGTGTAAGGAAAGTTTCATAGTGCATAGTTATGGGTTTCTGGTTTCTGAGTGCAAGGGAGAGAGAGTGTGCGCATGAGAAGTTCTGGACCTTTGGACGACCCCTCCCTACTTGTGTTTCCAAAATCAGCTCATGTTAGCTCAGTCATTTCCCATAATACCCTCTGGCTCGGTCAGCTTTCACTGTAGTGGCTGGTGTTGCAAAGTATGAAGTAGACTAATTGATTGTGCAGGGATTTAAGGAATAAGGGTGTTTAGCTTAATTGGTTTGTTTCCCCTGGTGCCACCACAGTGCTTCCGTAACAATGAGTCATAATAAAAATGATGCAAAAAATTCACATACTACAGGTACTACACATAAGACTCAAAATGAAACAAACACACTTGGTAACCATAGTAGTCAGTGACTCAAAATGTCCTTCTCTCTGTGTGTGTGTGTGTGTGTGTGTGTGTGTGTGTGTGTGTGTGTGTGTGTGTGTGTGTGTGTGTGTGTGTGTGTGTGTGTGTGTGTGTGTGTGTGTGTGTGTGTGTGTGTGTGTGTGTGTGTGTGTGTGTGTGTGTGTGTGTAGTGGCCAAGTGTGAGTTCTTCAACGCGGGAGGCAGTGTGAAAGACAGGATTGCCTTGCGGATGGTGGAAGATGCCGAGAGAGCTGGGATCCTCAAACCAGGAGACACAATCATCGAGCCCACCTCTGGCAACACAGGTACATTATGGGGAAACATGCAGGATGCAGAGTAGACATTCATTTAATGTTTGACTTGAGGCCAAATCAAGAAAAACTTGGAGAAAAGTTGGTGCCTAAGCAACCAACACACCTTGTTGGCAGCAGCGTAGCCTAGTGGCTAGAGAGACTAAACCATAACTTAAAGATCACAGGTTTGATCCCCGCTGTAACCATGTGAACATCATGCCTTGTCAACTGTCAGCCTCACTAACATACCATTAGTTTATGAGTTGACCATGGTTTTAGATATCTCGTAAAAGCACAGAGTCAGTAGCATCTGTTTGTGACATGGCCAAACCATGACCACCTGTCTGTCCTTGGTTGATGGCAGGTATCGGCCTCGCCCTGGCAGCTACAGTGAAAGGCTATCGCTGCATCATTGTCATGCCTGAGAAGATGAGCATGGAGAAGGTGAGGCAGCTATTTTTATATAATTCCCTATGTGGGAGATTTTGCGCCAGCGTCTTAATTGAAATCCGACCTTATCTTCCAGGTGGATGTGTTGAGAGCTCTTGGCGCAGAGATTGTGCGCACCCCTAGTTCTGCACGCTTTGATTCGCCAGAATCCCATGTGGGTGTGGCTTGGCGTCTAAAGAATGAGATCCCCAACTCGCACATCCTCGACCAGTACCGTAACCCATCCAACCCCTTGGCTCACTATGATACCACAGCCGAGGAGATCCTGGAGCAGTGTGATGGTTGGTGCTCAGATTTTTTTTACGAAGGACTGACACATGACAGAATGTTGCATTGTTTTCTCTGGTATACTTTAGGCACAAATAAGTACCCAATAATGAATCTCATTATGCAGATTAGAAAAGCAAAGGTGCTTTTCCTTTCAGGTAAATTGGACATGTTGGTGGCTGGAGCTGGTACTGGCGGCACCATCACTGGTATTGCCCGGAAGTTGAAGGAGAAGTGCCCCAACATCAAGGCAAGGCTCACACTCCACTGTGATCAACAACCTCTTTCAGTTGCCTTTTTAAAAATTTTTTTTTTATAAATCTATGGCCATGGTTTGCTAATAGATAGACTTATGTTGACCTCATCTCTACCTGTCATTGGAATTTTACTCAAAGCTAATCAATAACCCATGTATCAAAGCACAAAATGCACAGTTCTATACTGCAAAGAGCCATAACCCTTAGCCTGATCTCTCGAGGGAGGCCATCTCCAAAGAACCATCATCATAAAGATTCATATTTATTAACTTTGCATGTAAAGCAATCACTCAATGTAGTCAATGTACACTCAATGTACTGTATATGCTTAACAGTGAAGTTACAAATGATCTAGTTCAGAGATAGGCAGCTATGTGTAATAGAGGGCCAAGAGTACGCAGGTTTTCACTAAACTCAACACAAAGCGTTTTCAAGTTAGGTAGAGGAATTTTTATGACAGCATGCAACTGCATCTCATCCAACAGAAGCGGCCCCTCCTACCAACTCAGAACGCATAATCAGAGCTTTAAATAACCACCAGTGGGCCTATGTGCTTATATTCTGCTCATACAAACATCAATGACAATGTTTCCACAGGATCATCAGTCTTGTCTGTGTTTGGTTTTAGATTGTGGCTGTGGACCCCGTGGGCTCGATCCTGGCTGAACCAGAAGATTTGAATGAAACCAATAAGAGTCTATATGAAGTAGAGGGCATTGGATACGATTTTATCCCCACAGTGATGGACAGATCTGTGAGTGTGAGTGTGTTTTGTGTGTGTGTGTGCATGCGTGCATGTGCATATACGCTTTTTTTTCAGCAATTCAGAACTTTTTATAATTCAGCCACAGTTGTTGTGTTTTGAGCATGCGATGCGTGACATGCGTGAATATGAGTGCTCTGAGTTCCTGGTTTTCCCTGCCCACTTTTTTTAGGTGATCGACACATGGTATAAGTCTAACGATGAAGAGTCTTTTGCCATGTCACGCAGGATAATCAGAGAGGAGGGGCTTCTATGCGGTAGGTTCTAATCACTTGCCAACTGATGCCATTGAGGTTTGCCAACAATCATATATAGGTTATGAATGCCCTGTTTATTAGCTCCCTCTAATTATGCATTTTATATAATGCGTGTTTCTGCAGGCGGCAGCTCAGGCACAGCCATGGCAGCAGCAGTGAAGATGGCTCGGGAGCTGAAGGAGGGCCAGCGCTGTGTGGTCATCCTGCCTGACTCCATCCGCAACTACATGTAAGAGATGCAGCAAGAGATGGAGAGAGCGGGATGGGCAGAATGTTTGAACGGGGGCATCTAAGACAGGGGGTCTCCAATCATGTGCAGGTTTTCGTTCCAACCAAAGACTGCTGATTAGCGCAACCAGAGAGGAACTAATCAGTGAAATCACCTGCTGTAGTCTTTGGCTGGAGTGAAAACCTGCAGACTCTCAGCCCTGCATGGCACACGATTAGAGACCGCTGACTTAAGACATGCACCTGACTTGACACCCTGAGCTTAATCTGCTCAAATTTGATGCTGGTCTCTTTGCCTCCAGGTCCAAGTTCCTGAGTGACAAGTGGATGTGTGAGAAGGGCTTCCTCAGCCCAGAGGACCCGATGGTCTCCAAACCCTGGTGAGGAACATCAGTCACCCCAGTGGGTAAAAACCGTCAACAAGACCAAACCATGGATGGGTTTTAAATCACCCATTTCTTTCTCTCTCTCTCTCTCTCTCTCTCTCTCTCTCTCTCTCTCTCTCTCTCTCTCTCTCTCTCTCTCTCTCTCTCTCTCTCTCTCTCTCTCTCTCTCTCTCTCTCTCTCTCTCTCAATAAGGTGGTGGAACCTGACTCTCCAGGGTCTGAACCTGTGTGCCCCCCTCACCGTCCTGCCCTCAGTGTCCTGCCAGAAGACAATTAAGATCCTGAAGGAGAAGGCGTTCGACCAGGTCCCAGTCGTTGACGAGTCAGGGTAAATCTCTTTGTTCTAAAGTTACATTATCACAAGGACAATTCTCAGCAGCTGATTAAGGGGTTTGTTATCTCTGTGTGTGTGTGTGTTTCTGCACAGTATGATCCTGGGAATGGTGACTCTGGGGAACATGCTGTCCTCTGTGCTGGCTGGGAAGGTCAGACCCTCGGATCCTGTCAGCAAGGTGCTCTACAAGCAATTCAAACAGGTCAGTCAAATGCACGCACATGGGTAGAAACACGTGTGCATGGTCACATGGTGTGGACAGACAGACAGAAATGCAGACATGAAACATATTTATGTAATGGATATTTCATATTTCATTGCCTACATATTCAATCTCACCACACTTTGCTCTCAGGTGCGCCTGACGGACAACCTGGGGAAGCTGTCCCGTATCCTCGAGACAGACCACTTTGCACTGGTGGTGCATGAGCAGATCCAGTGTAAGCTACATTGTCCTCAATATGACACTAGTTTTGTTATTGCTGTTCTCTCTAAATTGTTTCAACATGCTCTCACTTGCCTTACCACACATCTCCCATGCCTTACTCTTGACGCGCCTCGCTTAAGCCTTCTCTTTGGTTTCCCCTTTTCACTCTTTGAGAGCCACTATGAGTAGAGAACTAATTTCCCAGGAACATTTGCTCTGTTCTGTTGGCCAGGTGACCATCCTCTCTCGACCAACAAAAACCCAGAGCTGCAAGGTTCAGGGGTCATTAATAATGCGTTTCCTGGTTCGTCTCCGAGTGACTGTGAGTTATCCAGTCACCAAATTAACAGCCCCGGCCAATCCAAACACTGTATTGGGGGGTCCCTTTAGCAAACTGCCCCCCATACGTTGTAATAAAGCAGATAATGCTGCTTGAACATGGCTTTATAGATTCCCTTATCTCTAGAAAGAGATAAGATTTGTCAAATGTACATATATGTTATATGATAAGTCTGAAAAAGCTTAGCTATCTTTTTCACAGCCTTGAGAAGATGTAATCACCAATGCTTGCTTCAGTGTTTTTTGTGGGTGCAACCTAATTGTCTGTAACCTAACCCAAAGTCCACCAGTTCACACCAGGAGCCTCATGTACACTGCCTTGCAAACATATTCAGACCCCTTGACTTTTGATACATTTTACTGTGCTATGAAGTTCAATTTAAAATGCATTTATTCTGGATTGTCTGTGTGAGTTCTATGCAAAGCACTCTGTTCTATCTAGAAAACAAAACTGAAGAAATGTATGTGAATTGATAAAATTAATATAACAGAGAAAATGTGTTTGCATTAAAATGTAACCCCTTTTATGAGAAGCCGCCTAGGCCAAAATTGAATACTTCACTTGCACATACCGGTACTAAGCACTTGCACATGCATGCATACTCTCATGCATATACATGCATATACATACATATATACATGCATATACATACATACATACAGGCATGCACATATATACATACATACATATACATGTAAGTATCTATGTATATGAGTGTGAGATGTATGTGTGTGTGTCAGAATGTATTTATGTTTGTGCTTGAGTATGTATGTATATATTTGTGTGCATAAGTATGTATGTGTGTGGTTGAGTATGTGATCATCACTATGATCATCTGGGTACATAATCACACTCACAGTCACAACATCAACACACCAATCTCACAATCACATTCTTCGTCTTGTAGTCAGTTTTGGATGTTGGGGTTGCAATCAGATGTATGTCTCACAAATTCTCGGCTGCTCTGGCCTACGAACATCTCTCTCTCTCTCTCTCTCTCTCTCTCTCTCTCTCTCTCTCTCTCTCTCTCTCTCTCTCTCTCTCTCTCTCTCTCTCTCTCCCCCTTCCCTCCTCTCCCCCCCTCCGTCCCTCTCTGTGTAGATATGGCTGATGGCTCGGCCTGTCCGAGGCAGATGGTGTTTGGCGTCGTGACGGCGATTGACCTCCTCAACCACATCACCACGCGCGAGCGGCGGGAGCGCTCGCTGTCCGAGTGCTCGCTGCCCGACGACATGTCTCTGTGACCGTCTCCCGCCTCGGTGGTCGTGGGTGGGACCGCCCGCGAGCCAACACGTCGCTTATGAGCAGCAACGCTGATGATGTAAACCTAGGAGAGGCTGTGGATTATAGTCTTAAATCATATTTTTTTTCCTCTTTTGTTTTCTCATCTGTGAAGGTGATTTATTGTGTTCTGTAATTTTAGGTTAATGCTAACTTGTAAATATGCACTAGGCCACATGTAGGCTAGTATTTAATATATTGAAATATATTTTAAAGACTCCATCTGTCTTGCCTTGATAATTTCATCTTGAATGTAACTTGATTCTCGTGAGTACAGTATTGATTTTTTTATTATTATTATTAACATTAATCAGTAAGAATGCCTTTAATGTACAATGCTATGGTTTTACATCTGTTTACCTTGTAGTTAATGGTTATCAAGTAGCCAAACTTTTATTTTTTGATGAAGTAAATATGGATTTGTTGGAAGCCTCACAGCTGCGATACGTTGTGCACCTTCAATATATTATGCACATTTCTTTAGTCTGTAGTTTTTGATTTGACAGCTGATCTGTAGCTCGATACAGGCAGGCGGGTTAATATCTCCACCTAGTGGCTCAAAATGCCAAAACGGGGAAACCTTGTCGATAGAATGATGATAAAATGACTGAAATGACACGGTACCTGGTTGTCACTTTGACTTGAAAGTGTGTCACTCTTACAAAGCACATTGAGAGTAGACTTACTGAGCGGATGGTTCATAGTGTTTAAACAGAAAGGTTTGGTTTCACAAAGCAGGCCTGTCTGTGCCTGGGGGGGCGTGGTGGATAGTTACCTCCGCCAAGGAGGTTATGTTTTCGGTGCCGTTTGCTTGTTTGTCTGTTAGCAGGATTACGGAAAAACTACTGGCCCGATTTTCATGAAACTTCGTGGAAGGGTGTAGCATGGGCCAAAGAAGAACCCATTAAATTTTGGAGCGGATCCGGATCCGACTCACGAACAAGCAATAATAACAGGAACCTTGGCGGAGGTCTGCGCTCTCCGAGTGCCCTTAGTTTGTTATAGTACTTTTTGCCTTTGTAGTTGTTTTTTTGTTTGTTTGTTTGTTTACTGTATGTGTGGTGGAACTTGAAGAGAGTTGTAGAACGTCCAAAGAAACATGGATATATGAAGGAAATATGAGAGGGGTTTGTTTGTTGGTGGTTAGCGTTGTTTTTTTTTCTTCAAGCCAAATATTCCATGCCTGTTATTTACCTCTTTGCTTAGGGTCCAATTTGCATATGTTTATTTCTTTTCTCTTTAGCCTGTGATTGTTGTGCTGTAATTATTTTTATTTTTTTTGCTGGCTTTCAATAAAGATTTGTTCTTGTTCTACTGAAAATGTGTTCTTTTGAATTTGTTTTAATTTTTATTATTTAAAGTAATACATTTTTAAAAATCTCTCTCTCTCTCTCTCTCTTCTCTCTCTCTCTCTCTCTCTCTCTCTCTCTCTCTCTCTCTCTCTCTCTCTCTCTCTCTCTCTCTCTCTCTCTCCTCTGTATGTGTGAGAGAGAGTGTGTGATCATTTGAATTTGCATACCTAATATCCTTCTGGACTTCTCCAGTGCATAATGCAAGCAAATCAAGAAGTATTCAGACTCAAGATGTGCGAAATTTCCCTGTAACACCAACATGGACAGACATACAAGCATTTTGTTTGGTTTCAGAGTTGGAGATCTATACCATGCAATTATAGAAAGTATCAGAAAACCGCAAAAAGGTACATGACAGTCATAAAAGCCATGATAAAGACACAAATCAAGATTTTGAATCAAAACCTCAACATTTAATAACAAAAACATTATTTTTCTTTTTTGTTTTTGCTTTACTTTCTCTTTTTTGTTTTCTTTTGTCTGTTAGAGGATTATTAGATCACAATGAATAATGTGAAGTATAATGTAAGACCCATATCTCCATAACTCGGGTGCTATAATTAGAAATGAGGCTAATATTGTTGAAAGGAAACGTTTTTCTTTGCATAGAAGTCTCCCTGTATGCTAACATGTGATATTTGAATAGACCAGAGGGAGGCAGTACTAACACATGTATATTCTACAGTTTCTTGGTCACTCCCTGAACCACTGAGCTCAATATGGGCCACACTGCCTTTACAAACAGCAATAGCATTTATTTTTTCACCAATCTGGTAATATTTCAAGTCTTTGCTCTTCTACAATGCTTGCTCTAACTCTAGTTACTTTTTTTACTTTTTTTTTGACTGCCTTGTGATCGAAAACAGAGTTCCCTTCACACACATCTACAGTATGTACAGTATGTGTCTGTTGTCTGTCAAGAGCTGAATTAAATCTTGGGTGGCATCTAGTTGATCATAATAATGAGAAGCAGTAGCATCTCCCATCAGTTTTTACTGGTAAGCAACCGGTAAAAAGTCTAGTCTCTGATCTCCATAGCAGCTTCACAGAAAACCCAAATTGAGTAAGTCTGGTGCTGAAATTCACAAACCTCTGAACAATCGGGAAAAGACAATTCATACTTTTTTTTTCACAATACTCCCAGTTAGCATAACATCTAAAAATGTTGCAAACAAATAAGTCCATTTGTGAGATTTGTCAACATTTCAAAAGAGGTAAGAAGAGGGCAGTGCGGTCACATCTGAGAGAAATCTGTGGAGGCTTCAGGATGGAGCCTTCACAAGTCTAATGATACTGGACATTATTCAATATTTTGTAAAAGTCTGAAAGACAAATGAACCTCTGTGACATTTTTTGCCTGAACATTCAATATGCATTTTTCAATGAGAAACTACATTGCTTCATTTTTGTCTAAAATGTAGCAAATTCAGTTACTGCTAACACAGTCGTAATCTAGTTTCCTCCTGAGTACATTGGATATGTTATATTTTGAAAAATGCCATTCAGTAATAGATGAGTGGTATCTTTCATTCAGCTTTCTCTATCATAAATGGTAGTCAATATCAGACATACCAAATTTTCTTCTTACATTTTAACATTGGGATCTTTTGTTAACAAAGTGGACAATATTGTCTCTTCATTGGGTAGTTATTATTCTTATTGTGTTTTGACAGGCTTATTACACCACTATGGGTTGACATTATATCACAGACACAGTAGTCTTTAAGGGATTCGTTTTTTTATCCCACCATCATCCCTGACCATGATACTCAAACAACAGCGGGAGCAGGGGAAAAACACACTCGATGAGCGAAACCTTTTCAAATGACAACTGCAGTATCACTGAATATTGACTCTACATGGAGGTGGTGTTCAGTGTGCTGAACTGGAAACGAACCAACAGCTTCATTATTAACTAGTAAGGCTCAAAAGCAGCAAGCTAGTCATAACGTGTGCATAACACCCAGAGAAAACAGCAGACAGCAGATCATCCTGTCCTTGTCTGTCCTCTGAGCTTGGTCATTTGATCTGTCATCGTCTGTCCTGGGTTAGCAGAGAGAACATCCCGGGACGACATTGGTCTCTTCCATTGACTCAGTGGTTGAGTCATTCTAATAAGTTCCTCCATTATATCTTGTCTGATCCGCTCCTTCCTCACACACAGACAGTCCGTCATCCAGAGCTGAGGCCAGATTCACTGACAGATCTTCAGAAGTGCTTAAGAAGTTCTTAAGTAGCCTCCTAAGTGTGATGCCTCATTATTTCCTCAAGATTAATCTCATACATTTAGAGGATAACCTTTTCACTGCAACAAGTTTAAGACAAATGGAAGGTCATCTTAAAGTTAAGAAAAAACTTTGACAACTTTACTTTCAAGAATCCCATTTATTCATTTTTTTTTTGTAGGAAGCAAAATAAGAAGTTAGGAAAATACTTAACTATTTTGATGATGGGAGATTTTTCTCCCCCTGAAGAAGGTTTTGTGAATCCTGAAACCTTTGTGGCCCTGCTCTGTTCTGTTCCTTTTGCTAAGAACCTGCATTCTCACATTTCACCCTTGCAGCATGTATCCCAAAGGTGTCACATGACTTTATTTACTGTAGCTTTGTTCTGGTCACTCTGTCTGAGTCATGTATGTAGATGCACTGAACATGCAATTCCTCCATGACATGACATCCAGAAAAGGACTCAATTAGCTGCACAGGCAATTCTCTTGAAGTGATACAACAGAACAAATTCTACTGAGTAAGATCTGGACATCTTGGCTTGAACTGTGCATTTAAATGACCAAAGCAACCCGTGACCTTTAGACAAGCCTCTCTGTTGTGGAAAACAACACATCCACTTTTCCAATAACATCAGCACGTCAACAGTGCTTTTATTTCTTCCTCTCTATTTCCCCCGATCTCCACCCGACTCCTCCTTTCTTTCTTCCCTGTCTCCTCCTGTTTTGTCATCCACCCTTAGTGTAGGCCTACATGCTATGGGAAACCCCCGGGCCTGACCCTGATGTTGGCAGAACACTTCACAAGCACATACAACCTCTGTTCAAACAGGACCTACATGCATGTACACACAACGCTGTTTGAACAGACAATAACCCCGGGATATGCACATGCTCTCTCTTGCATGGAAATAGTCTCTCAAATGCAGAACTGCCAGCCTCTCAGTATTATGGCAAAATATATCTATTCCTTCATGATAGAGAGAGAAAGAGAGAGAGAGAGAGAGAGAGAGAGAGAGAGAGAGAGAGAGAGAGAGAGAGAGATAGTTATTTCCAGAAAGACTGGAATTTGTGTGGTTGTTTTTCTGAATGCAGTTCATTTCTCAAAATGTCTGTTTTGTGTGTATCAAATCAGACAGAGACCAATGTGAGAGTGACAGAGACAGCCTAAGTGACACACACACACACACACACACACACACACTCGCACTATGGTGTGAATGACATGTCCCTGTCTTCGTGGCACTAATTGAACCCTATCAGTTTCTGAGCCAGTGCACAGCTATGGGCGATGACGGAGCACCCTCGTCACTGCGCTGTTGCCCACGGTTATGTCACCCGGTCAGATGTGGGCCTCTCGTCCCTCTGTGCCACTGCCAGTGTCTGTAACAGGCCTGCTGGTATGGCGGATTGCACCTCCCGGCTACCATTACCTAACTCACTGGAGTGGAGCCGGCGGGTCACGGTACCCGCAGTCACGACCCCGCGCCTAGAAAGCTGCACTTACGTCAATGCTCCGAACGGCTCACAGTCAAAGCTGTCATTCCTCTCAGGCAAATCAATAGGGTTGAAAATAGCACAGCTGCCCCACCCAGTAGTGTTTAATGACGAAGAATACGCCCCGTCCAGAGATCCACTCCATGTATACCCTACATACAGCAGGCTCTGTGCTCTGTCTGTGCTGCAGTCCCCCACAGGTTTGGTGCAGCAGCATGGACACACTATTAAAAGCTGCAAACAGAATTCAACAAGGGCTGCAGAATGTAAACAAAATCTGAAGCTGCTGAGAGATGAGAGATGAAGAGAGTGGCCCTCTGTTTTTACTGCAGCATCCTCTCCTTCTCTTGCCTCTTTCTGGTGTTGTGAGTCCTGCAGTGACCACAGCTGACCGGCTGCCTGGGTCTTGAGGAGTTGATGTAGACATGCAAGTCCATTTGGAGTGAAAGTGAAAGTGAGAGTGAACAGACCGACTCTCTCTCTCGACCCCCCACACCCCTTTCACACTCCATTCCTTCAAACCTCTCTTACAAAACCTCCTAATCAAGGCACACCACACGCCCAGTGTCTGTTCATGCATTTGCATTTGGGTGCTTTCATTGTTTATACAGTGAGTAATCTTTCTGCTTACCAGGTAAAGGTCAGCTCTATCAGACAGACCCACCACTGAGCTGCACTCAGATGACTGGCCCCATAAAAACATGCTGCGTTCTGAGAAGGAGTCCACTTCCAGGGGACTTGATCCCTGGCGGGAAATGCCTCTTCAGCCAACAGGAACATGGCACAATGGAGAGCATTGTGTGGAATCACAGGGTTTTTATAAGGCTACCGAGCCGGGTGCAGGAGGCAGCGGAGGGGAAAAGAGCACGTCTTGGTTTTAATTTTCTCATTTTGCGTCATTCCTCCTCAAAACATATAAATCATATAAAGTGTGACATATCATGCAGCGATGGAGACCCCTGCCCCTCCCCTCTCTGATCTACCCTCCCCTTCCTCTGTCCTCTCCTGCTCCCTCCCTCCTGCCTCCCAGCAGGTTTAGTGGGGAAAAGATGAAAGAAAAGGATATTTTGCCAGTGGCAGAGATAGCTAAATAACTAGAATGATTATATGTAGAGATAGATAGATAGATAGATAGATAGATAGATAGATAGATAGATAGATAGATAGATAGATAGATAGATAATACATTTCATTTGTATAGTGCTTTTGATACTAAAAGACACTTTACATTAAATATTATTTGCATAGAAAACAACGTACAAATACTATATGAAACCAACTATGTAAAACTCATCTATGTAAAAAACAAACAAAAACATAGAATAGGTCAATAATTGCGCAAAAATGACATGCCACAAACAGTAGCAGTCGATAGATAGATACATAGATAGATAGTTAGGTAGTTACATGCATACACAGACAGTATGTGAGAGTGAATTAGAGAGAAAAAGTTCAAACAAATAGAGGGCAAAGCAGCTGTTCAAACTGTTTTCTGTGATTTGTCTCTTCTGCGTCACACACAGGCCCCCGAGGGAGAGCGGAATAGTTTGGAACTAACCTTTGCACTTTATCGGGGGAGCAGGGTGATAGCTTTAGGCTTGTGTTGTGTGCAGCAGCCAAAATCTATCCACTGCTTCCTATATTTTCTTCCAGCGTCCCCTTCGGAGAGACCGAATGTCGGCATACACACATTTCTGTTTCTGTCCTGCTGCGATCGGCCTCTTAGGTCCAGATGTCAGCTAAGTGTTTGGTCATTTCTGTGTCAAGGGCGCACTGGGTTGTTTCACCATATAAAAACAGCGAAGCATTTTCAATACGACCTTTGTTGCTTTCTCATTTGTTCTTTTTAAATTGCTGTTAGTTTTGCTGTTGTTTGCTGCTCTATCCTTTAACCTGCTGTGACCCTGGAGGCGACCAGCACCAATAGAAGCTTTGTGAGCCGGAGAGGACACAGCCAAACACACACAGACCTGCACTGTCAGGCCGGCTGGGGTTAAAGACACACCCACATGCTGCAAATCTGGAAAAGTGAAAATGATGGGTGGATGCATTTAAGGCTCTCTTATTTCTTATCGCTGCTGTTCATCTCATGGGGTGAGCGTGCAGCCAAAATGAAGAAAAAAAACAACTAACTAGGGCACAGAACTACAAGTGCACAAGATCACTGGCACACAAACCCAGACATACACAAACACACAAACCCAGTCATGCCTCTGAGACCGGCTTGATGCTGATGTGCAGTGAAAGGCAGAGGTGGTGCATTAGATGGAGTTTAGAGCTGCTGTGAGTCAGGCGGTGCTGCCGTGTCAGCTCTCCCAGACAGCCGCTGCTCTCCAGGCTGTGTGTAGGTGTCTGCCTCTCAGGGGACAGTCAGACTTTCTGCTCACTGTTACGAAACCAGGAGTTCAGGGCAGCAGCCGCTGGAGCTCCTCAATACTTTATGGCATGCAAGGGCAGCCTGCCTAGTAACAGAGTATCGCACCGCATCTGGGAGTCGCAGTGCTTCAGCATGAAAAATGTTTTGCCAACAATCAGACGTCCGTTAACAGTCTCATTGCCTGGTGCTAGTTATCAAGTTTGCAATTAGCAAGGCCTTTCTCAACCACCATATTCTATACTGTATATTGATCTTTGGTATCTATTGAAGATTTGTATGGATTTCTACATTACTTGTTGATATGACCTATAACCTATTTGATGGGAGAATGATCTGATTGAACAAAATGGATTCGCCTGTGACCGACAGGGAACCTATTTTAGACGAAAGTGGAGATTTTATCCACAGACCCCGATGAAGGCCAGATGGTGAAAAACTCATTCATCATGAAATTTAATTAAATACTGTAAAATACCCTTGCTGTCGAGTGTAACCCCATTCTTTTAAATAGACGTTCTGTGTAAGGATTATGTACCGACAGGCACAGTGAACCAATAATCTAAGTCATAGTGCTTTACTGTTTTATGCTTCCTGGCTTTGCATGATACAGGACAGCTGAACTGGTGTCACAGCAGCAACAGTCACCGTGAGGATTGTGATGGCATTCAAAGCAGGAAATACTGTCATTTAGTACTTTCTTGATTACTAGTACTATTACTATTGCTGTTAAACAGAGAACTGTGCTGAACTTTAATGTGCACCAAAGAATTGTAGCAACTAAAGTAGACATCTAGTGTTCATGTTGTTGACTGCAATGGACTTTGCTATCAATACTGTTGTAACAGTACTGTAACATTTACAGTATCAGTGGCATTGTTAAGGACTTCAATGGCTCTTACTTTTGTCAGCGATCTTTTACCATGCCACCTTATGTACTTTAATGGTTCTGCTATCAGTGACCTTGCATACCACAGGCTTATGTAACAGTCTCCCTTTTCACAGAGGTGTAACATGAGCCTCTGACACAGGAGAAGCAGCAGTCTATAAGGGCTGTATAGTGTGTAAGTGTGAGATCATTCTGGGAGCATGTGTGACTTACAGACATGGACTTTTCCGTTCATAGGAGCTAGCTGGGAGACGAGGACTCTCTGACTCTCTAGTCTGCGTGTATCTGCATGCTTGTTAAAATTTGTCTTTGATGTAATGAAGCAAAGCTTAAATGTCAGAGGGGAAACATGTCAGAGGGACGGCTCTGTGCGCGCATGTGCGTACATGAGTCTGCGTTTAATAGTGTATCTGTGAATGTGTGCATGTGTTTGTGTGTGTACTTTTGTTTGTTCAAGATGATGGGATAAGTGCATATTGTTGTTCAATCAGGAGTCATTCCATTTTGGGAGCTCCCATCCGACCATCTGGCTTTTTCCTCTCTTACGTCAATGCCTCCAGAGTGTCACTGAGAGAGAGGGTTTTCCCGCTCAATTCCCCCTGAGACAGTGAGCTGCTGCGAGCCGTGGGCCGTTATTTTAGTACAAGTTTACAGGCTGATGGGCTACGGCACAGGAAGAAGAGAAAACTTCAGTGGAAACAATGAATAAACTTCCTCTCCCATCCTCCCACCTCCTCTTCTCTTTGTTAGGCCCTGGCATTTTTCAAACACGTGTTTGTCCAGCAAGGCTGTGACTGAAAGTCCATGTCATTTTTTCCCCCATGTGAAACAGCAGAATGAACGTCAGATTATGAAGGTAACAGGATGTGTGCTCACTTCTGTTGAACACAGTGCTAATTCCTGTCAGGCAGCAGTCATTTGACCTGAGGTCATGCAAGGACTATGTACAAGACAGAGGGAGAATAACAGAGATAGCTGAGCAGCAGTAAGAGTTTGATACTAAAATATTGCATCGACGTGGGGTAAATTAACCAAGAGAACCGACAAGCTGACAGACAAACCGACAGAGAGAATCTGCGTACGTGAGATCGAGCACACACCAGCGTAAAGACAAAGCGAGCGCATGAAAGAGAGAAGCAAGAGGCGAGAACCGCTGAGAAGTGGCTGGTAATGACCTCACCAAAATTCAGCAGAACCACATGACTGTTGGGGCTGGACAAAATATTGCCTCTTGTCTCAACCAATCAAATCCACTGGTGCCCCCCTTGCCCCCACACTCGACCCATTTTCTTGCCCTCTCTGTCCGGTTGTGCAAACACAGTCGACCCACTTAGGGAAACGCACACACGCACGCACACGCGCACATACACACACACACACACACACACACACAAGAGCAGCTGTATCTCCGCAAACTTACACAAGTAGCTCTCAGAAGTGAGAGACTGACTTGTAAACATCTTGCAGCCTATTGCCTGTATTGTGGCGCTGGAGTAGCTTACGTCAGTGCAAGCTGATGTCATCGTGTGTCCACTGCAGCCTGCGGAGGTGACAGACACGCAGACGGACGGATAGACGGGTGACGCGGGCAAACAAACGAGCTGTCACCATACAGAGGAGAGAGGAGAGGAGGGCATGGAGAGAGAGCAGTTTACAGGTTATAGCCTATAGGTGATAGTGATATTTGATGAGTGTGTATGTGTACATGCTCATTATTCTATTATTAATGTTAATAAGGGCCCACAGTTATAAAGTGTTGCATCCAGAGCAGATTCGAAACCATCCAACAGCTTAAACAGTTAACAGAGGAGTGATGCGCTCATCATCGTGCGTCATCTTCATTCTTCCGGCTCTCCTGCTAAAATGATACATCGCCTCATGATTATACTGCAACACTCTGCCTTATCTGTCCCCTCTTTCCACACGTACACACACACACACACACACACAAGCCAAGCCAAGCAGAGGAGGATGATTGTATGTGCGTGCTCTCCAGAGTGCGTGTGTGTTCGGCTGAGAATGAGGGGGAATGATGAGGCCTAATTAATATGACACAGTGCTTGCCTCCTCAACTTTTGGCATAAAAATCATTGGATGCGCCGTTAACTCAGCTGTCTCAAAGAAAAAATATTTATTCTGAGGCAATGATGCACCCTGACAGAGGAAGCAGTGACATCAGAGGGTTTCCTCTTGGAAGAGCGCCACGGTGGAGGGGCGAAGTCGACCAGATGGACTAAACCCAGGTCTGTGTTTGCGGCACGGCACACGCGAGGAGCCAGGAGGGCCGTAACTGCCGGTGCTGCCCGCTTACGACACGTGCGTGACAACAAAGCGGTTGCAGTGTCCCCAGTGTCACAAGCCAGCGGTAACGGGAGCCGGAAGGCCCATGAGTCCGCCTGGGCTCAATGACGCAGTCTGTCTTCAGCCGCTCCAAGTTTCCACTGAGGCACAACTTCTGACACCCCTGTGTCAGGGTGCAGCCACATGGTGCGCAGGCCTCTTTGATTCTCTCTCATGATTATTTCTTTCATGTTACATCATTTCCCTTACACATAACAGCCCTGCCCTGGAGAAAGATAAGAGGTTGAAGGGAGAGATTACACAAAAGGGTTATTATTGACAAGCAGAGAAAACAAATTTGCTGTCGATTATTTGATATTTAAGACAAATTCAGGTTCTTGTTCCAGAGGCCACCTGGAAAAGACACCGGGTGTGGCCCAAACACAATCCAGCCTCCTTTTCACCTGTTGTGCCGAGGGCCTTTTCTTGTCTTGTTTTCTCAGGTAACAATTGTTTGACTATTGACGTTACCTTCGTCATGGTTGTGGCAGGTGGAGGCGGACAGGTAAAGAAACAAAGCAAATCAACATATAATTTCCCGAGAACCTGAGAAGCCAGGAGACAATGAGCAAGCAGTAGCTGAACAGAGGAGGGAATCGGAGACAGAACAATTATGAGAAGAATATGTGTGTGTGTGTGTGTGTGTGTGTGTGTGTGTGTGTGTGTTGTGTGTGCGTGTGTGTGTGCGACAGAGAGAGAGCTAATTCAGCGCGCAGCTGCTTAGTGAACTCTGTGTGAGAGGCCTGTAATGGAATGCTCACACAGACGCCAGAGCCTGCTGTACAATATTAACAGAGCCCAACGTGCGTCATAGCTCTCACAGCTGACACAGTGTGTGTGTGTGTGTGTGTATGTGAGAGAGAGAGAGAGAGAGAGAGAGAGAGAGAGAGAGAGAGAGAGAGAGAGAGAGAGTGTGTGTTCATGTGTGCTTTCCTTTCGTCTCTCTCTACTGTAGCTCCACACCAGTCTGCTTTCAGCCTCCTATTTCTCTCCCTGATGTATAGTCTCCCATTTCAAAGCCCTGGGTGGTTTCTCTAGTGCAACAACAATGGCAGCTCTGCACGTTAACATAATGATGCATTTGAAAGGTTAGTGCTACAAAACGTATGATAGTGAAGGCAATTGGTTCATGCATTGTTTATGGTGCCTTTAAGCAAGAACAGCTTTTAGTAACTTTTAAACTTGTTGGGATGACGCAGATGATAAAATCATGTTGTTCTTGTCCGAAATGCTACATATCCATTTTGGTAGTAAAAAAAAATGAAAATAAATCATGACCTGCTGTTCTGCAGAGGATCTAGTCTGTACTGGTGTTCTGGGGCATCCACCAGTCTATCAGTCACTTACGTTATCTCGTCCCCTTTTAAAAAGGATCATAGTTTGTTTTGGTTTTATGCTGTCAGTCAATTTATAAGAGTAGGTGTAGGTTTTTTTTCAAATGGTGGATGTTTCATTTTAGGATCAATGTTTTCAAATGCTCAATCATTTTATACTTGCTGGGGAATTGGAAATTCAGATCAGGGTTTCAGATTCAGTTGAAAGGTTAGCGCTTTTAATATTTAAAGTGGTAATCCTCATTTTTATTTTTTAAATTTTTATTTTGATGACATCTTCGGTGCTCGGCGCTCATTGCTGTGGTGTTTCTGCACTGCAGTTCCCAGAGATCAGCTGTCAATCAAACAGTGTGTCCAGTACTGTGACGTCTTTTTCCTTGGATTTTCTGTTGATGCAGTTTGAGTTTCTGCAGGTACCGGCCTTTTCTTTGTCTGCTCAGCCATGGTGGCTATCGCTGCTCATGTTAACTACCCAGTTCTTCTTTTATTTATTCCAAACAAACCCCCATTTCCACTGGAGTAATACTTTAAAGCCACTATGAAAAGTTTTCAGTGAAGGTTTGTGTTGTTGCTACTGCTCCCTGAGGGAAGTGTAAATTGAGTAGTGTAATCTGTCATGCAGAGTCCTGCCGTGTATACTTCCGAAAGTTGTTTATTGGCTTTGCTCTGAACCTCCAAAACTTCCACAAATCCTCTGGTATTCATGCTCCTCCTGCCAGAGAGCTCGATTATTGGCAGTGACGCATGTTCAGTTTCTCGCTCACGTACACACAATTAGAAGGGTGCTAATCTCACTGCAGGGAGAGAGGATCTGAAAGCCCCTACAGTGGCTTCCTGTGGATACCAATGTGTGTGTTTGCATGTGTGCGAGTGTGTGTGTGTGTATGTGTGTTCGTGCTCACATGCAGTTGTTTTGAATAGATATTTGCTTTAGTGTGCGTTGCATTACATTCACCGCAGTGGTTTTTTGTACAGTAATTGCGGCACTTACTATGTTCTTATGCAACAATGTTTGTGGTTAACTGAGTCTCTGGCCTCATGAGTCTGAATTTCCAGTTTATCATCAGATATGAAGTTCCTCCCTCGGTCCTCACTGGTTGTCACTGAGGTGGGAAGATATTTTTCACATTTCTGCAGAGGAGTAACACTCTTCTCTCCAGCCTCTGCTTTTTTTCAACCAGCTGTCTCTTCTGCTTTCGTACACACAAGGAAATTCTGGAAAATGTCTCTCCTCCATGCACTCTCACTTTGATAACTGAGTTACTTATTCAAAGCACTCTGAATGTTTTATGACAGGTTGTCTGTGGAACCTTGAAACCTGATTCACTTCCTGTGTGCGTATGTGTGTGTGAGAGAAAGAGAGAGGAGAGAGAGAGAGAGAGAGAGAGAGAGAGCAGAAAGTGAGATGGGAAAGGCCCATCCAAGTGCTCTTCACACTTAAGTGCGTAATTGCCCAAATCCCAAGATGCCTTGCAAGTTTCATTTCAGTCTGAGCTCCAACGGGAAACTTTCCTCTTACCTCTGTGGAGTCAAACACCCGGGTCAGCTGTCTTTTGTCCTCTCTCTACACCTGACACAATCAGTTCACTAAAAATCAACTGTGCTGAATTAGACTCTCTCTCCTTCTCTCATTCCATCTCCTTCTCTTTTCTCATAACCATTCAGTTCTTATGCAGCAAGGGCACTCAGTCCTACTATATTCCATCAATGAAAAATGTGTATGTTCAAGTTATTCATCCTTTTCTGCAGCTCACATTACATGCATGGATGAGATCATGTATTGCTGTGAGTTCACAGACGGTCTGTATTGACTACAGTTAGTCGTATGTTTCTCTGCACCGGATGACCCAGACAGAATTATCTCGACCCTTCAGCTCAGTTTACATGCAGAGACACACAGCGAACCTCAGAGGGTTATAAACAGAAGCACCTCCAGTTGTCTGGCACTGAGATGGATACTGGTTTTGGTGGGTAGAGGGTTCCTTGACTTGTCCAAGGGAACTTCAGCAGGGTTTGAACCAATATGTAATGTACATACGGTAGTGTAACGCACACAAGCATACAGAGATGATCAAGAATAGACCCACTTACAGCAGTGGAACAGTGGAACACACACCCACACACACACACACACACACACACAGCTATAAATCAGTCCTACGAGACAGTGTGTAACAAAGAGCTCATTAGTTAGTACAAGGTCACGTCCGCAGCAGGCAGCTACTGATGACTGACACGTTTGTGGTGGCTGGACGTCAAATGCACGGCGTTCCTTTCACACTGGATCCTCTCCAAAGACTCTCTGAAGTGTGTGTGTGTGTGTGTGTGTATGTATGTGTGTGTGTGAGGTGGTGAAGTGGGCCCTCATATCTAACATGTTCTGGAGCTCCCACTTTGATCCTTGTGCAGCTTTGAGTAAAAAAGATCAACCCATTCTTTAAAAACCTTACAATATGAGTCCATTTGTTTCCACTATCAGTGACTGTGGAAGAGTAGCGCTTTCCATTCAGTTACGCAGGTGATTTTAACGGCATTTCCCTTCTTTCTTGACTAATTGGAGATGACAGTGGAGGGAGCAGACAGTTCAGCACTTTCATAGTTCAAATGGAACTGAATCACGGACGTTTTGGCCCTTGGTTTCGCTCTTACGTCGTCTTCCTCCCACACAGCCTCTCCTGTCAGGCGTCAGACACCTGTCCGTTCTCTGCATTATGAATCACTGGCCAGCAGGAGGGTCACCGGGTTCATCGCATCATCATTCTGCATCACAGCATCATCATAGGAGGCTAGTGCATCATCAGAGTGCATCATCAGCAGGTGATAAGAGATGAGGCATTATGAGGCGTTTTGTCCAGCGTTGTAGTTATCCTCATAAAACATCTCCCTCTATCAATCCTTACTAAAACCTTTAATAAGATATTTCATATATGATAAAAGAATAAATATGATTCAGTGACCTAATCATGCAACTAGCAAATGTTTTATATGTATTAAATTATGATTCATGATTTTATTATTGTTGTTGTTGTTGTTATTGTTATTTTGATATATTATGTATTTGTATATATATATATATATTTTATATATATATATAAATATATGTATATATATATATACGTATATATATATATATATATTTATATATAAAATATATATATAAAATATATATTATTATGTTCAAGTCTGAACATAAATGAGTTTGATCTATAATTCTTATCCATTTATCAATACTTAGAATACAAGCATTTCATATCAAAAGTTCTAAAAAGGTAAAAATAATCTAAGTAAATTTATCCAAACAATGACTTAACAAATACAAAACACAGAAAGTTTAGGAAGTGAACTTTATTCAAATAAATAGCCACATAAATAAACAATCTTTCTTGAACTAACATTCTCCTTCCCTCCCTCCCTCTCTCGCTCTCTCTCTCACACACACACACACACACACACACACACACACACACACGCTCACGCAGTCAAGTAACAAATCAGAAAAAAAAAGATAAAATACTTCTCATTATCCAAAGTTTATCAAAAGGGTCATCTTACAGATTTGCATGAAGAGTCATTAGTGTTTCAATAGTTTTGTGAAGTTTTTTCAACATGAGAAACAAAACATTTCAGAAATAAGAACTATTAATAAAGTGCGATGCTTGCTTTTCTTTACACAGCAAGTTAAAAAGTCAAAGAACGTATCAAAAGGGGCTTTTGAGTGAATGGCCAGTAACGGAGCCATCAGATTTTCTTCCTTTCGGTGTGCTGATCAGAGACAGAGTTCCTCTGATCACGGGAGTTTGTTCAGAAAAAGGCACAAGTGTTTGTGGTGAGTGCAATCAACCAAAAATGTTGGATAGAAATATCAACACTGCTTATTTCGGACAATAAAACTACCAAACATTTGAGAATCGGGCTTGGAAAAACACTGTTCCTTTACAAGTTTTTCATTACCATTGGAGATTTCACAGATATGGTAAAACTAACCAAGCTTACAATGTTACACGGCTATCACGGCTTTCTAATACATTGTCTGAACAGACTGCACAAATAAACCAATATTTGTTGCAGGTAATATCCACCTATTTCTAGCTATCTTGACCACTTACGGACAATTCAAGAAAGATCCAGCACAGCATGGTATTGCTACGTTTTGTTTTTTTCTGTTGTTTTGTTTTCTTTCTTTTTTTTCATTTTTTTTTTTTTTTTTTTAGAAAAGTACAAAAATGAATATCACCATGGTCCTGAAAGCTAACAACTAGGGATATTACAACACAATAGCTTTAGCATTTGGTGGCAGAGGAAGCTTTCTCATAGCAGAAGCTAAGGAGACAACGTGAAAGTGCCAGCTAACCAGCATGCTACATTTTGAGACACAGCATTCAAAGTGAAAAATCAGTAGTGTATCTGTGGCAGCCCACCCCTCTCGTGTGTTCGCTCTTTGGTATAACCCAAATTCTGCCTTTCAACGAAAGAACAGCAAGCATGCTGTGTGGAGAAACAGCATTTTGAAATACCTTTCTACAGTAGCCTATCATGTTATTATGTCACATAACCAGTACCTGTTCTAGCTCAGTAAGGTCAAACAATCATGTACAGCAAAAAGGATGAAAATAATAATTACAAAAACCTCAGGCAAGTGCACATGTAAGCCTGTTCACCATCCTATGTAGATTATTTGCCTCTTCCTTCCTTTGTATTTCAATGTGAAATATTGCACTGTTCCCACAATCTTTGTTCTGTCCATGTGAAAAGTGAAAAGAAAAACAAAAGAGGAGATAGAAATCATTCCTCTGATATTCTGTTTTTGTGAAATATTGTCTGTGGATTTTGAAGTTTTGATGAAGTTTCCAAATTGAAACAGGTTTCACACATGGTTACCTGAGGAGGTAGTAACAAAACAGAGGATCTGAAAAGCACAGACAAGGTGCCTAAAAGATGAAGGGAATATGGACTGATGTATCCACATTTGTAAGGTGCTACCAAGCTGACTGATGTACCTATTGTGCTTTAGTCAATCAGCTAGACAGTTTTTCTCTTCAGTTTTGGCTGATGAAGATGTATCATGTAGCAGTCTGTTTGTAGCTTGAGGTAAAGCAGCATAAGCTTAGCTATCGTCTTGCACAACAAAATCACAGTTTCAATCACAAATCACAAATCAGCTCCTTCAGTAAAAGTGTGTAAGCTTAGGGCGCTCTGATACTGCATGTTCATAGGACTGCTACAAAGTAATGTCTCTTTAGGAAGGCGAACAAACTGGGATGAAAATGAAAAAAAGAAAGAGCTTTGGTCTTCTCTCCAATCAAGTGAAAAACATTGAGAGATAACAGTTTTCAAAGTTAACAAACTGGAAACATGACACAAAAACTCAAACAGTAACTAAAAAAAAGTCTTGGAAGATGGAATCTTCCCATTTTCAAATAATGGAAAACAAATTGAAATCATGACTTAGAAAGCATTGAAACATGTGACATAATTGTATCTGATCAGCTAATGTCAGTTCTCATTATATTCAAGTGAGTCCATAACCTCCCTAGGAGCAGGTCTGGGTGCCTGTCAGGGAGTTTGATGGGATCTTTCAAAGGGTCCTGGTTCAGGCCCAGTCCATTATTGCTTCTCTGGCAGTCTGATAAGGATTCAAAGCCTTGTCCAGAGTTTTGTTATTGCTTAGTCTTTAGCTTATATGATATCAAAAGCACACACACACACAACATACACACATGTACGGACACACTCTCACATGTGTACCCTATGTTGTTTAAATAAAGTGTACATTTGTCACTTGCATCTGATTTTGTTCGTTATCGTCATTTCTGTCTCTCTATCCTCCTCTGTTCAAAATCAAGTGACCAGTCCTCTCATGACTCTGTTAGTCATTTTTCTCTGGGCGTCTTCCAGGAAGAGAACAATCATTGGTCTTACGGCATGGCTGATGTTTTTACTTCACCATCACACAGCTGCTCAGCTGCTGCTGTCCAGCCAGACTCAGCTCCTGCACGTTAGGATCTGCGCCGGAGCTGGAGCCCAGGTTCCACACCACCGGTCTGGACATGAGGGGGAAGGGACCGTGCGTCGGCGCCTGGTGCTGCTGTTGGAGGCTGGAGTGGGGGTGAAGGTGGGGTTGCTGGCTGATGTGCAGACGAGCCTCGAGAAGGTAAGCAGCGGAGGCCACGGGGGAGAGAGAGGAGGAGTAGCAGGAGGAGGAGGAAGATGAGCAGCCGGACGAGGAAGCCTCCAGCGGTTGTTGCCAGGGGCCGTGCTGCAGAGCCACCGGAGCCGGAGGAGGAGGCAGGGAGTGCTGAGGCTTGCTCTGGAGGAGGGAGGGGGCGGGGGTGTCAAACATGGAGGAGGGAGCAAATACGGCACTAGGAGGAGGGGAGGATGGCCGCTGCTGCGCCAAGAAGAGCAGGGGATTCTGGGTAGGTCCTGTCTGAGTGGCTTGGGCCTGAGGCTGGGGCTGGTGCTGGATCTGTAGCATCCTGGAAAACAAACAAAGACAGACAAATCAGACTATGTATTTGCATGATGTAATGTGTGCGTAGTTTAAATATCAGTTTTGTTTGTGTACACGTGTCAGTGTGTCTCATATTTACCTCTGCTGGTGCAGCACCTCCTCCAGCATGCTGCGGTGTTCGGAAAGTGCCGGGCCCAGTGACCCACGGCTGCCGCGGTTACAGGAGGGTGGAGGAGCAACCTGCCTTGTCAGACCCTTGATCTTGTTTAATCCCAGAAGCCCTTTTGTGCGAGTGTTCTTCCTCAGCTGCTGGCGGAAGGCTTTGAGGCCTGCAGAAAGGCACGGGAAACAGTTACACAATACTCCTTTGATCCGATGGTGGTGACACAGTAGAGCAGGCATTGCAAAGGAAAAGAAAAGTAGAAAGTGGAGTAGAAAAATGACACTCTACCTTGTGTAAGGGAGGTGTCGGAGGCTCTGCGACCCTCCTGAAAGCTGGCAGCAGGTAGGCTGCCCTGGGCCTGGGGCAGGAGGTGGGAGGAGAGGGCCAGGGGGGTTCCTGCAGGCACCAGGGCTCCACCTTCAGTCCTGGAGGCCAGGAGAGTTGACATGCCGCCCATAGCAGCCTGCAGGGCGGGGTTGGGACTGGACGAGGACTTCAGACAGCTGTCAGAAGAGGCACCATCTGAGGGACTGACCACAATACCTACAGAGGAAGGAAAGGGAAGAAATTAGAAGTTAGTCACAGAGCCAACAGAGTCTGCATGGGTGTATGCCCATCTGCTTATGTGCGGCATACTCACATGGGGGGTTGCACTGGTGGAAGCGGGCTGACACCTCAGCCAGAGTGTGTCTGCGGGAGGTGGTGGTGGGGAGGAGCAGGGGCCCGACAGCTTGTGTTCCCTCCTCCTCCTCCAGGTCCCTGGGTCGCACCTCTTCACTGATGCTGGTCTCCAGCAGGCTATTGGGTGAAATGGAGCGGTTCCACAGCAGTCGGTTCAGACTGGCCTCCACGGGAAATACCACACGCTGGAGACAGGGAGACGCTAACCGTTAGCCACTGACTGACAGGAGACAGATGGGGTGAGCGCCAACTGTTAGCTTCTGGTCTATTAGCAGACGAGCACAAGGGTGGAGGGTGAAGTTCGCTAACCTCAGATTCAATAATAAGCTGTTGAAGACTGTCAACTTTGAATCAAAGGAGCTTACCTGGAACAGTCCGCCTTGGTCACACTCCATCTCAGAGTACACAGGAGGGGCGCTCTTGGCTGGAATTGGAAATGCTGTGGCTCTAAAGCTGCTGTCGGTAGATTCCATGATCACCTGGAAGCAAACAGAGCAGAGAGCGTTCAGCATTTTAGAACTAAAGCGGAAGCTCCAAACTGCAGAGATCAGGGCGAGGCCAAGATTCAAGTCTGGTGTGCCCAGCTGGAGTGCTCACCTCGGGGGCGGTGGAGTCAGAGGTGCTCCTGGGTCTCTGGCTCCAGGTTCCACACTGGCGGCTGAGCTGCTGGGCACGGTGCTCTCTGACTCTCTCCAGCAGCAGGTAGTAGATAGCAGAGAAGTGATTGTAGCTGCTGCTCTGCAGGGACTGCGGAAGAGGAGAGGCACAGATTAATGGCTTTGCTGCTTTGCTTACCTATTCTCCCTTTCTGTGGCTTTTAAGGCAGCTTATATAATTATCTTCCTCTCTTTATAGCTTGCTTTAGCTCCACACCTCTGTGTTTTTCTTTGAAAGAAAGCCAGACGTAAATATGCAGCCGGTTCTCGCGGCCTCTGTTCAGTCTAATCTCTTTGTAGACGACAGAGTGAGAAATTGTCTCTGCAGTGCTCAGCGTGTTAGCTTTAAAAAGCAGATGCCACTAATTCTCCCTACAAAATGAGCAGTAAGCCCCGAGGCATGTGGGGATCCATGGTGGGATTGACGCTGGCGGCAGGAAGATAGCATACCTCTTAATTTCATGCCAGACATGACTAACTGTCTCAAACCCCCATTTCCTCACAGACAACTCAACATAATTCCACAGTGGTTAATCCCCGCCAGGCACAAATGCTAGATAACACACATTTATTTCACAAATACATGAAACAAATCTTTGGTCTTCGGGCTCACCTCAATGGTCCTCTGGCGGTCGATGCCCAGGGTGTTCATGATGCCCAGCACGGGCTCACTGTAGTCCCCCAGGTTGGAGTTGTACTCTGTCAGGGAGTGGCTGAGGGTCTGGTGGGGGGCTGTTGGGTCCGCCAACATCCAGCGGTGCTGCTTGATCTGGGCCACGCTGATCCTCTTGGCTGGGTCCACCACCAGCATCTTACGGATCAGGTTCTCACAGTCTGGAGGACGTAAACAAGGAATGAGTCTCTGAGTGCTTCGGATTTAAACAGAACTGGTAATTGGCAGTAATAGCAGTAATTCCCGTGATTTGTTGCCATAGCAATGCGTACCTTGGGACATGAAGAAAGGGATTCTGAAGCGTCCTTCGGTGACTCTCTGTCTGAGGGCAGGAAGGCTGGGCCCGTCAAACGGGAGGGAACCGCACACAAGAACATAAAGCACCACACCAAGGCTCTGTGGAGAAGACAGCAACAAGGAGAGGGTCAGCAGTATTCTTTAAAAAACTGCTCAAAACACCAATGCTTTCCTCTTTGAATAATATATTGTCCTTGTAAACGCTTACCCAAATGTCCAGCTGAGGCCCCTCATACTCCTTCCCCTCAAACACTTCAGGGGCGGCGTAGGGAGGGCTGCCACACCACGTCGACAGAGGCTCGCCTGCATTGTAGAAGTTTCCAAATCCAAAGTCTACAAGACAGAGAGGAGGCACAATGATTTAGTTTGTTAGTGAAAGCTCAGGGTATTAAAATGCAAATTTGTTTCCCCTCTCTTTAACCACAGTGTGTTATGTAAGTTACCATCATAATCTGATAATATCAAGCTGATATTACCATGTCATCTAGTACATAAAGGACTAATTGTCATGCCAGGCTGAGACTCATATTTCTTTATGCCAAAGCGTGTGTGTGTTAATTTCCCCTGGTGAATATTAGTCTTAATAAAAGGGATGAATTATTGGCACTTAATTAGCACACAGACAGTGCCATGATCATTTAATTAGCATGATCCATGGCTTGAGACTCCCAACACTGCAAATTGTTTTATCAGGCGAAACAGAGAAAATACCAGCAGTGATACAGAGATAAACTGTCAGGGACACAGCATTGATATCTAATGTAAATGAATAACATGAAAGGGAATTTTTTCACCCTTTTCCATTTCCTTCAAAGAAACCCCTAGTTTCACATTGTATGTCCCAGTCCCCTACCAGCAGACATGGTATATGGCAGACTCACCAGCAAGTTTGATATTCATGTTGGCATCCAGCAACAGGTTCTCAGTTTTGAGGTCACGGTGAACGATGTGATGCCGGTGGCAGTAGTCCACCGCTGTCAGAATCTGCCAAAACTTTTTGCGAGCCTCATCTTCACTCATACGGCCATTTGAGGTCAGGTGGTCTGGAGGGAGGGAGGATATTTTAGTTCAAGAACATATTTGAGACAGAGATGTTGTGGTCTAACTGGGCAAAGATATGATAAATCAGTCTACAAACATTTTTGTTGTAAAATGGCAGGTAAGAGATTAGTAAACTCTAGACCCGGTTTATTGGGTTTATTGTATAAACTGGCTATAAAATAAAATTTGAAGGTTGAACTCACCAAACATCTCTCCATTCTTTGCATACTCTGTCACAATGTACAGCATGTCTTTGGTCTCCATGACCTAGGAGAAACAGAGTGGGGAAAAAGAGGGTTTAGAGCAAACTAGGTCATAGGCAGCTGGTGATGACGGAGAATACATTTCCAGAGTAAAACCTGCTCTAAGTGCTTCAGCAGAGCCAGCTCTGGGCATTGGGGACATTTTCTGGCCACGATATTCCCCTGATCATACTTCTCCATCTACTTGTTCCACAGTTGCTGTCTTTCACACAAGGACATGCACTCACACGCGCACACACCCCACACACACACACAAAGTACCAATACTGTGGCTTTCCATGATATGCCCTGTTGCATAACAGTGCTGTCAGTAACTTCCTGAATGTTTTTTATAAATGGGACATATAAACACTCGTTTATACACACCCAAAAGAGACACGTAAATGCACAACACTTATCACAAACACTCATATCCAGTTGTTACTAACATTTTCACTAAGGCTGAACTAGTTGGCAACATAAACCAGTGTTCAATTTCATGCTACCCCATATCTCTTTCTTTCTGGGAAACAGAACGGCACATTCACACAGGCTGTTCACATGGGCCCCTTCTTGTGTATCGAGGACACCGTCAGTGGAATCACTCAACACCCGGCGCTCGATGAGGGACGGAAAGACGCAATTCCCATTCCCTTCCTGGAGCTCACAGAAACCTTCCATTTCTCAGGAGTGCCCTCAGGGACAGAGTGTTTCAATGAAAGGTTGCACAACAAAGCAATTTTCGTCAAATAACAAAGCCCCGTCTCAGTAATATTGTCTGCCAACTTGGAATTAAATGTCACACGATTCCATTGAATGGTGAGGCTTAATTCTTTTCAGTCACCAGTCCTTTAGAAAAATCAAGTGAACTTTTGGTGAACGAGAACGATTCAATACGGAGATGCCTTCCGAAGCCCGGAGGAGTCTTTATCTATGAGATAGGGCAGCACTCTGGGGCTCTGTCACCTTGAGGTGCAGCTGACGTCAGAGCGCTAAAGAAGTGGCCCGGCACGTTAAGGGCCCTCGCTCTTTCCCCCCCCCCGGGAGGGATAAGGGGGAGTGTGTGTGACTGATAGAAGGTCAAAGGGAGAGGCTGAGACAAAGAGCAAGAGAGAAAATAAAAAGCAGAGCCTTTGATGATCCCTGACTGTGGGGAAAAAAGCCATTTTGTTCACATGAGAGAACGGAAGTAGCAGCTTATCATCAGGCCAGAGGTCTTAAACTGTTGGTTACCCCCTTCCCCCTCCCACCCGCCCCCATCTAGGTTCTTCCTCTCCTTGACTAGTAGAGACTGATGGTAAGTCACTCCTGTTATTGGAACAGAAGGATGACACAGAGAGAGGATGTAACCCATGGATCACAAGACTGCCTTACGCCACTACCTTCCCTTTTTACAGAGGGAGGAGGAGCAGGCCTTTGATGGTGAAAAAGCCTTGCTTGGGGGGCAGAAAAACTTGGTCTTTCCATCATCAAGTAGCAACCATCTGACTGCCATTACCTCACACAACCCAAGGGCATGGGGAAGGAAACAGACGGATGAAAAGAGGGAAACAAAGGGAGATTCAAGTACAGGATATAAATTTAGATTACCGAGCGCTGATAGCACTTTAACTCTAAATATTATTTCCCTATTCCCCCTATTTTCCCATCAGTAATCGCTCATCTGACAGTAGGACACTATACAAGTGGAATTTCTGTCTAACTGACTGAAACTGTCATTAATCTGTTTGTGTGTGTGTGTGTGTGAGGGGAAACACTGTTCCTTTCAAGGAATAATAATATGATTATTTTTGCAGGATTTCTGCTGCCTAGACATGATTTCACGGTCTTAGTACCAATCAGCTGCTTAAATCCGGACGTGAAGTAATCCTCAAAACCAGCAAAACAGTACACAGCAGATCAAAGGGACTTCTGCGGAAAAAAAAAAGTGTATTGTGCGTTTACGTGGGTGTGTGTTTGTGTGTGCGTTGGCAGACACGTGCCAGGGCATCTGCATCATAGCAAGGTCTGCTGAGGGAAAAAGCGGATTCTTTGTGCTAAGTCTTCAATTTGATTAGGAGTAAAGCGGCACTTGGCGGGGCGGCCTTCACGTGATACGCAGACACATTGCACTTGGCTTCCACTGACGCTAATTGGACTTGACATTCAGACCTGTAGAGACAGACTCATCCTTAAGCAGCACTCTCGCCCGTTCGCTGTATCCCCTACCTCTGCAATCAACTCTCTCTTTATATCTCCAAAACATCATAGAAATGCACAGTCCTCTGCACTGACTGGTACCTGTCCTTATTCTCACTATCTCTCCTTCTCTCTCTCTCTCTCTCTCTCTCTCTCTCTCTCTCTCTCTCTCTCTTTCACACACACACACACACACACACACACACACACACACAGAGTACGGATGGCAGAGGGAGGTCAAAAGGGATTGCACTAATGCTATTGTGCTGTACTTATGATTCAACGTGTTCTTTAAGTCAGCGGCGCACCACAAGCCAGTACAAACCATCCAGATAACAAATCCTCCTTATTTTTTTATCACTCCATAACAGAATTGCTACAGCCGTACACCTATAGTAATGAGACACTGCAATGCACCATAACAATGTTATTGTGGAAAACACATTTGCCCCCACTTTGCACGCTTTCCACACCCTTGCAGTTATTCCCCCCTATTTGTGCATCTATTGAGGTTGCCCCTCTGCAGACACATCAGCTTAACACATGGCACTGCCGCTCATCAGTCACAGACCAGGCTGCACAGTGTACAGTGTCAGTGGACGCACAACACAGATCGAATAACACAAGCGTGCACACACACGGCCAACTGCACACACACGCACACACAAACACAGCCAGCAGCAAAACCACTATGAGAAAAGACACGCTACACACCTGGTAGAGTTTGATGATATGGGGGTGGTTCAGCAGCTTCATAATCTGCACCTCTCTGTAGATTTTCTCCAGGTTGGAGGGGTTCAGTCTGGTCTTATCAATGATCTTTATGGCCACCTGGAAAACCATCGGCTAATTAGTCATTTGAAAAAACATCTCAGCATATTTTTGCTGTTTAAAAATGTAGATCCGCAATTAAATAAAATTCCACAAATGCACCCACACCCACAGAGTAACACATTATATGAGTACAGCTGCTGACCTGTGTTTTGGTGACTTTGTGCCTGGCCAGTTTGACCACTGCAAAGTTTCCTTTCCCCAGGGTGCGGATGATCTCATAGAAGCCGACCTGCAGGGGCCTTCCCTGGGCAGGGCTGGGCTGAGCCGCCGGGCTGCTCTCTGTCATGATCACCATGGTGCACCAACAGTTTAGACTTGTATTGCGTGCGGATAACTCAAGTGTAGTACCTGCAAAGAAAAAAAAGGAGACATTAAAGACCAGCATATTTCATATTTACGTCATTATAGGCTATAAAGCATGCTATATCCACAATTACACAGACAAGGTGTTTTTACGCAACCAAATAATAGTCTATAAACT